>NW_018408623.1:989246-1126261 GCF_002113885.1 Mizuhopecten yessoensis | reverse complement strand
AAACTATTTCAAACTTAAAGTAAAGATCTACTTGGCCGATTGAACTGAAACTTTGTAGGAATGATCGAATCATGGTCCTGACAAAGTGTTGTTATTTTTCGGGTCAATCAGAAATACAATTTGGCTGCCATGGCCGCTATTTTGCTACTAAGTTCTAATAGGCCGATCTCACTTAAAATTGGTCTAGGAATGATCAGCTCATGGTCCTGACAAAGTTAAGTTAACATTATACTATTTTTTACTCAAATTGGTACATATTTCAACAACAAAAATAAATACTATAGACTCAGGTGACCGTTAAGGCCCATGGGCCTCTTGTTATATTCACAGTGCATGCAGTTATATTTATTGTCTTGGACATAGCAATAAAGAAAATAATAACTGATTGATGGAACATGGAATTAATTAAATTTGTATTTTGACAAAATATTACATGTATGTCAGCATGTTAATGTAAAAACAAGACCAAGAAATTCAATAGTCTTACGTTCGTATATTAGTGTACGAACTAAGTTAAATATGTCTGAAAAATCATTAACTTGTAAATATAACACCTTTGAGAATCCATCATAACCCAAAAAAAAATAACATTGTAATTAAATGTTATAAGTGCTCATTAAATGTGTGAAGGTCTACCAAATGATGTTTCCTAGTTCATTGGTTTTTAATTACAACATGTACATTACAAATTAGATGTGAACCAATTATGTTAACATTATACAAGTACAACTAGTGTAATTATTAGGATGTTTTCTCCTGAAATACATGTGAATGTTGTAATAACAAGAGAAAAAAGTTGAATGTCTGTTTGCAATTGGAGGCAGGCTATTAAGGCATGTGAAAGAGGTATTTGTTTCTTTCCTTCAGAAGTAATTTGATATCAAGATACATCTGCTATTTTAAATACTAGTAAGGAAGTGTTCCTGATGAGAGTACATGTGGAATGACTATTAGATAAGGCCCGACTTGTTTCAGTGGCTAGAGACAATCTATTGCCTGTAACTTTGTATTACAGTATGCCTTTGTTCGGGCTGTCTGTGATAACTGAGTGAAAAGACTGGTTCTGTATATTACCTTTATGTCATATGGCACATGCACAAGAATGTGTTATTGAACATGTTTTATAGAACTGACAACAATGATATTGATGTAGGAATTATTTGGCTCAACTATAGCAGATTTTATTTCTGATTTTAATTAAAAACAGGCGTGCTGTGCTGTCTTGTAGGCAGCACTGACGTAAGAAACAAAAAAAAGCTACTGAAATTTCCAATTTAAAGAGTATGTTTCATCATTTGTAGTAAAATGCACGGATTGTCGGAGATTATGATATGTTTTTGACATGATAGGTAATTATAACCCCGTACAAGTTTGGCATTGATACACATGCCAAGTGTCAATAATAAAAATAAACATCATATTACAACTCTACCATGTTGTATAAGATTTACTAAATCTTGCAGATAGAGATTACACCTAATTTCCTTCCAAAAGTCAGCTGGATTTTCTCCAAATGGTCTCTGAATGATGACCGGATTACTAAGGGAAGATCCATGTGATCATAACCTTTTCTGGTCAATATACCCACATGGTTATATACCCTAGTGTTTTCGAACTTGAAAAATGTTGAAGGTTTATGTATCACACTGCATTGCAGGACCAGAATATGACCTCTGTCTTGTTTTCCCATCCTAGAGTATTTAAGAGGAATGGAAGGAAGGATTTTATTTGAATCAAATGATCACTTGGTGGGAGGGAGTGATACACAAGAGGTATATTTGACATCCAACAACTGCCTTCAATTTTCAGTTTTAAAGATTGCAGCTGAAGTCTCTAATTTATTAAAACAGGTTACAGTGATAGCTTAAGTTGTAGCAAGTGTTACTTGGCAAGAGTGTTGTTCGAAAACTTTTGTCTTCAAATGAGATTTGAGCTTCCCACTTTCACCTCTTTTGGCATAGCATTTACAGTAGATGTGCCTTAAAGTTCATCATGTAAAGCACTTTTGTCTTGCTCTGTTTGTCTATTGATTCTTCTTCTGATACTCTGGTTTTGCTTGCAACCACCAAAACCTTGATCATCTTTAAATGACCCTAGCTGTTAATACCTCGTGAAGCACAAACGAACAAACAAAAGCAAAAGTGTTTGTGTCATTGGCATAACAGTTATACAGTAGCTAGATATTCCTCAAAAGTTAATGAAAAGTGCGCAATACGAAAAATTTGTGTATAGATTTGTTGGCTAGAATATTTGTCCATCATTTGTTATAACTTGTCTGAAAACAAGGGCCGAGGAAATGGTTATGACAGAACCCTCACCCTGTCACAGTGGTGTTCTTGCATTGACACTAGAGCAGTAGATGTTGTTCTGAGACTGGCACTGACCTATTATCATCATTAGTGGGCTTCAGGTGATATTGACATTATTTAAACAATGGACTATTTACATTGACCAGTATCTGACTTGTACATCTGACTCCGGCATTATAGTCAACGTCAGGATATGGTCATCACATTATATTTACAGTCTTGTCGATTCTTCGAGGCTTTATCCTTTAATTGTGTAGCAGCAGGTTTTCTTGAAACCACCAGAGAATTATAATGAGGTAATATTGAGAATTGTACTGTCTGCCCTCATGGTCGACCTCTGTTTTATAGGCCCTGGTGAAGCTACTAAGCTAGGCAAACAAGTATATAAAAGTAATATAAATATATATGTGTAATGGGGGCTCAGGGGGCCAGATTAGTTGGCACTTATATTGTATGTTCATGTAGTTGGATGCAGTAGGCTATAAAAAAAATCATTCAAAACTCTAAATCTCGAGACTGAAAGCTTATAAAGTCCATCAAAACTTTGCATCGATGTTTGTAATCCCCAAAACATTTAGACTTTAATAAAAATAAATTAAAAAATAAAAAATAAAATATCTTTCCATGGTTTTAAGTTAGATAGTGAAATACTGAAAAGCAACATGACAAATACAATTAGGAATGGTAAATTTCAAAATTTTGTTTAAAAACTGAAATAATGAGAGTTTAAATAAGGGACTGGTGTAGGTCATCACTGAAAAACAAATTTACAAGTGACCAGGAACTGTCAGATCTCATTGGTTGTTTGTGTGGAGGCCAATATTAAAATGTACTTGTATAGAAAAATGCTGGAAATATCGGGAAATATTATTTCCCCCACAACCACTGTAGGTTTCTTCACCCATCATCATCATCATGACTCATTGGATAAAAATGCTAGAAGGTTGTGAACATTTTTGGTTACCCACTAGTGGGGTACACCTTGGACATGGTTTCATTGGTCAATCTTTGATTTCATTGGTCAGTCTTTGATTTCATTGGTCAATCTTTGATTGATGACATCATGTAACAATGCTTTGTGACATCATTTTCCATTGTGATGTCATGCTCAATGGCAATTGTTTCCCCTATCTGAAACACACATGATGTATTTTCAAAGGAAAAATTGTGAGTTTTCAGAGAAGAAAACAATGTTATGGGAGAAACAGGTCTCCAAACTCAATAAACCTGGTGTCTTTATACAATTTGAAGATAAGAAAAACATGATAACCAACCATCACTGGTTTGGGAACCTCTATATATATATATATAACTTTAGAGCACAGTAGATTGAAAGCGGACTTCAAGTTTGGTGCTATACAACGATCGAGTCCCGTGCGGAGGAAATATAGAGGACTTGTACTGGACTCTAACTCTAGTTATTATATAACTAATATATAAGTAATAAATACCTCAAATTTAGATGTAGGTCACAAGAAATGGTTACAGCTATTACAAATAATATGCTATCCTGTAATTTGTATTGCTGGTGATGACAACTTGACGATTTATATTGAACAAGGGTATTGATAGGTTAGTCACCTCATATATGTATGCAGTGGGATGCGGCAGGCCAATTTCTTGAGTGAACCTCGTGAGGAGTTAGCACTATGGAAGTAACTACTGACCAGTTGACATTATATTAACTCATTCACCCCTGAAATTTCATAATGAACTATTCCAACCTTTGCATTGGAAGAGTTCAAATGTGTCTTCAGGAGTGAATGAGTTAATGGCTTTAAATATGCACATTTATAGGTATATGTAGTAAAAGATTCATCTGATGATTTATATAGCTGTTAGCACAAAGAGGATTTTGACTTTTACACCAGTAAAGCCATGCCTCTGTCAATATAGGAAGCAGGATAAGGTCTGATACATTATCCCTGCAGTACATCATAAATCTAAATTGTAATTTCCTTCTGGGTATACGTACATACAGGAACATTTACTGGCTTGTCCTACTGAAACTGTTTCTCTGGATCCCCCCGGACTTAACTGTTCTTTGCCAGGGAAATTTTATCGACCACATCTGCTAATGGTTCCCATCAGATTTGTATTCAGTGCAAGAAAGTGGAGATCAGACTGATCGTTTTTACTGTTATTCTTACACAGAGGATTGTCAACAACAGCCTTTGTCACGTGTTGGAAAATTCGGTAAACCCTAAACACCATACATGGGTGTTCTACATATAGATATCCATCATACTGTCCTTGGATATGTGTCTAGGATAATGAAAGTGTCACAGATCTAGATCTGTCATAACAAGGAATATAATGTCCGTGGTTGTGAAGTAATGAATATTATACATGTTTTACTTTCAAAGTTCATTCAAATTTAAGAGAGAAGAATGGTATTGTTTACCTACAAAGAGTCAACTCATTTAATCAATATTTTTGGCCCGGAAATTAGAACACGGGGGATATAATGTGAGGGCGTCTAATCAGCGATCAGGGAGATATAAAACACAGTCGCCCTCATGAAAGGCCAGTACGTCATCCACTGCACCACCCAATCATTCTGAAAATTAAAAGGAGAAGTCATAACAAAGGGTTTTCTTTCTCTTTTCAGTAAGATCAGCTTGACAAGATGGCCAAGTCCAAGAATCACACAAGTCACAACCAGAGTGAGTACACAACAAATTTCAAATTCATTTTCTGTGATCAATTCAAGGTTGCATTTTAGGTAAACACTAATACAGTCATTTGGTAATTTCCTACATTTACGTGACATTGTGTCTCCACATATTAAGGTTATTCTACAATATTGGACCTAGCTGTATCAGTAAAGGTTATTCTATAATATTGGGCCTAGCTGTATCGGTAAAGGTTATTTCTCCCACAACTAAGGGTTATTCTACAATATTGGGCCTAGCTGTATCAGTAAAGGTTATTTCTTCCACAACCAAAGGTTATTCTAACCTCTAGGAATTCACCCCTGAAATTTCATAATGACTATAATATTGGGCCTAGCTGTATCGGTAAAGGTTATTTCTCCCACAACTAAGGGTTATTCTACAATATTGGGCCTAGCTGTATCAGTAAAGGTTATTTCTCCCATAACTAATGGTAATTCTACAATATTGGACCTAGCTGTATCAGTAAAGGTTATTTCTCCCACAACTAAGGGTTATTCTACAATATTGGACCTAGCTGTATCGGTAAAGGTTATTTCTCCAAAACTAAGGGTTATTCTACAATATGTTATTTAGCTGTATCAGTAAAGGTTATTTCTCCCACAACCAAAAACTAATGGTTATTCTACAATATTGGGCCTAGCTGTATTGGTAAAGGTTATTTCTCCCACAACCAAAGGTAATTCTACAATATTGGGCCTAGCTGTATCAGTAAAGGTTATTTCTCCCACAACCAAAAACTAATGGTTATTCTACAATATTGGGCCTAGCTGTATCGGTAAAGGTTATTTCTCCCACAACCAAAGGTAATTCTACAATATTGGGCCTAGCTGTATCAGTAAAGGTTATTTCTCCCACAACTACTGTAGGTTTCGTCACTTGTGACTCATTGGATAAACCTGCCAGGTGTTGGTAAATGTTTTTTGTTAACCAAAAAGTGGGTTTCATCTTTTCAATTTCATTTTGCTGTCATGGAGCAATGCTTTCTGCAGAAATCTTCCATTATCACATTCCTCCCCTCTGATCAGAAATATATTTCCCAGAGACAGATACGGTTACTCATGATGGGGTATGATATAAATGCCGTGACAAAAAACGCCCCAAACTGGTTATGACTGGTTGTTACGTTTATCTTACTCTAATTACCTAGTATTAAATTGTAAAAAGACACTTGGTAAATCTTGGGTCTGTATTATATAATTTTGAGTTAGATGTACATGGTAAACAACTATCATGCTTTTTGGAACCTGTTTATATATGTGTAAAGCAAGCCACTATCACCATCCACCATCAACTTAGCAAAATTATAAAAACGGAAAACAACAACATTTATCTAATACAGTGTATTTCATTGACAGTGATCAAATACAAAACAACATAAACATCAGGAAAATATTGTTTATTGTATGTCAATTTACAGTTCACTGGCCCCAGTAGACTGCAAGGCTTATTAATCAGTAGGAGTTGATAGCATCATAAATGTTTATGATAAAGCGCTGTTTATCAAAAAACAATTGGAAGATTAATACAAAATATTACACCATTGGGAAGTCCTGTTGAGTGAATCATATAGGTGTACAAACCTTATCTCATTCACCCCTGAAATTTCATAATGAACTATTCCAACCTTTGAATTGGAAGAGTCCAAAGGTGTTTTTAGGGGTGAATGAGTTAATAATTCTTATACCAATAACAACGAAATCTGTTTACTGTATATACATTTATTTTTATCTAAAATCTTACTTGAAGGTTCTTCATTAAAGGTACTATCAGATTCTGTTTAATGTTCAGAGTTGGATTTTACTGGAGCACTAGCTAGTGTTATTGCGTATTTGACTTCCGAAAAATCAATATTGTTTACAGTATCACCAAACTCTCCATTCCTGTTAGATTCTGTCAACAAACACAAGGTGATGGGGTGTGTAGCTAGCATTGGTGTTGAATTAATTATAAATGGACAATTCACAAGCTACCAAACAAAAGATTATTTTTACAGATTAGGCTGGTAGGTAGTAAGTTGGTACATCATAGGATGGTTACAGACAGTGTAGTTTGGTAAAGGGCATGGCTAGACAATGTATCGTAGGAGGGTACATGTAATTGTACTAGAAACGCTATTCATCACTTAATTAAGTTGGGTTTTTGATTTTGCACATAAACACAAATACAACACTGAGAAATCTTGAATGTTCATGTAATTCTATTGGCATGCATGCGCATGGTTCAGAGACGGGCAATACATATAGAATGGATATAGAAGTTTAAAGATTGGTACCTGCTGATTTTTGGCAATTTTTCCATTAAAAGATAAATTTCCATTACCAAAAGATATGATGGTAGTTCTGAAAATCTATTTTTTCTTCCTACAAAAGAAAAGTTAAAGATAAGTTCCAGAATTATAAGAAAGCTTATGCCTTCAGACTTATTTGTTTGGACTGTTAATTGGTAGCTGCATTAAGTAAATCCATTTTCGTCATTCATGCTCTTATGCAGCTCACCTAACCAACGGTAAGGATAAAAGGTATAGTTGTGGATATATATATCTACGGGAAGTTATCTGTAAGTAATTTCAAGTTAACGTCAGAGTTTCACTGTTGGTATTTAGAAATTTGTTCTTATTTCTAACAGATCGCAAACAGCACAGGAATGGTATCCATCGTCCCAAGACTGTCCGATACCCATCACTTAAGGGGGTAAGTTACATTTGGATGTATATTCCGTCTTTGCGTATTGCAGAGTTATCTTCTCTTGGGAGCAGGTATTGATTGTTACGTCACTTGTTTGTGAGAGTAAAATCATCAATTTTTGAAAAAACGACGTAATTTTCTCGCACAAATCAATGACGAAACAATCAATACCTGTTCCCAAGATAAGATAACTCTGCAATACGCAAAGACGGAATATACACTGGAGGTTTGAGGCTTTGTCTCACAAGCTTGGTGTTTGGTGTTTCTTAAGATTTTATCTGCAAAAATTATGTACTCTGTCACCTACAGCTCCTAAATTTTGTATGCTAATATCTCTGATAGCATAGTTTTGCACATTGAAATCTGGTTTCAGACCCAAATCTATGAAAAGCTTTAGGACTTAATAGTCTGTACCGAGCATATAACTCCATCGCTATTACACCTTCATTTACTAAACTTTTGTTTTTAAACTATTATTATGTATCATGTAATGTTATTTTCATATCAGTGTTTAGAACAATAACATAATAACTAAATCCTGTGACATGTAGGGGACAGTAGATCCTTGCTTACTTTGTTGAAGTATACAAACTATTCAGAAGTGCGTCACTATATACAATGAAAATTAAACATTACTGGAATCCCATTTTAAATAAAAGATGTGCTGATTTTCGGAAAGTACGAGTTGTTAACTTTTAGAAATATCTGAAAATTTACAAATATTTTTGTGTTTCTTGTCTCTAGATTAATTTGAATACTTTACACAAATCTTCAGTCTTTAATGTCAATCTATTTGACAACACGCTAAGATTTAAGATTTATTTAGATATTTGTTTTCTTTTGACAGGTTGACCCCAAGTTTCTGAAGAACCTGAAGTTTGCCAAGAAGCACAACAAGACAGTTCATAAGTCGTAATATGTGTGGCTGGTGTAAATAAATGTGATGGGAGAAGAAAAGGTCTCTTTGTTTTGTTTTTGAAGTGCAACATAATACACACATGGTTAAAAGTGAGGTATGGATAAAGTCCTGCAAACGCAAGGAGTAAAATATCGTGCAGAATTCTGAGAATTTAAATTGCTTTGTCCTTTCCTCACATAAGATGTGGAAGAAGTTCCTTGCATACCAACTAAAACCATTGAATCAGCCGTGCTACTGTATGTAGTACGTTAACGTAGGGTTTTCGTGAAAACATAATAACGCCTAACACAAGTATAATGTCCTGAAGAACAGAAACAAAATTCAACATCAACTATTTTATTTTTTTCCATGTGCACCTGTACAAACTTGTATTGGATTGAGCAGATGAGATAGAAACAAGCATGAGTTACTTCCCTTGACAGAAAAATATTTACGCCCAACACAGACTTAAATTATCTGGTTCTTTGATGCAAGTGATCCATTATCCAATGGGTCAGATAAGAAAAAAGGTTCAGAACTAGTAAATCCAATTACCTCAGTCTGGAATGTAGGAATTTCAATTATTAGCTCACAGGGTTCTCCCCAGATTTTTTTTAAGCTGATATGTTTCATTTGCAACGAACGTTCAAGACGGACACGCTAATATAATAACTTTTAAGAGAGGAGGGGGGGGGGGGGATATTATGTTTAAATAGTTACTTTTATTTACCAAACTTCTTTTGATGAACATTAAAACCAAAGAAATATTTTAAAGAAAATAAAGAAAGGTGTATGAGTTTTGTACATTGAATAACAGATATAACATTTGTCTCTTATCTTTACATTTGTATCCCTTACTTTATCCCAATTCAAAATAATTTAAAGAAGAAATATTTAAAAGCTGTTAGTGCTATAGGAGATAACACTTTCATGAAAAAGTTTATATCACAGTTCTTATTTATCTTTTAAGAGAAAATGTTTGAATTAAATGTACAGTGTTTTTATTTCCTCTTAAACTGTTTTAAATATTGCTGTCAGTAAATTTAATCAAAGATTAAAACAGCATTTTTATTTGGGCCCTTCTTCCAAAAAAAACATCCGGATTTTCATTCCGCTTTCCGGTCTGTAATGTTACACAATCCGAGACGGCGACCATCACTAACTGAATACACACGCAATTTCAGCGTTGTCAAATGCAATCATATGCGAGTAAATTGATTTATAATAGATGTAATAAGTGTTTGTTTTGTTAATCCAACGGCCATGCTAAAAGGATCCGGTGCCTTTAGGCTCCAGTGAGCACGCTTGCCGGACACCTGTGGGCTTGTCGTCCGCCACCCCCTCCCCACTAATTACAGGCCCCCTGTGGCAATACGCCTATAGCTATCGCGCAACTGACCAGTGGGGTCATTGCTGGACTTGGGTCAGCCTTGTGATTTAATCAGTGACAATTTCTTGTGTAAAAAGACCACCTTCAGTACAAATAATTGAAACCAAATTAAAGTGGTCACTTGCTTGTCCCATGGGAATCAAATTTTATACTAGGAACTTACCCTTTTAGCAGTTGAGGACTAAAAGATTTCAAATTGGTTTATATGCTTTAAATGACATTTTAATTATTTAGAATACTGAACAGATATTAACCAAATTATTATAACCTGCTTTGCTCATGGGGATTATAGTTTGACAAAAAAGCAACATGATAATACGGAAGTCAACAAATCGCATGAGAACTGGTTGTCACAACAAAACCACAAGGCACTAATGAGCATAATAAAAAAAACATTGACCTTCATATCAAACAAAAAATAGTGTATTTCCCTGAGAGACCCTGATAGCGACCATAGGCCTTGTCCATAGTCTTCTTTAACCTGCCTGTTGCGAAATCTTGTGTTCTAAGTTTGTCCTTCAGCAGTCCGCATCCATCACGGAAGTCATGGTGTTCAACTGCGACAAGAAAACATCGTAGGTAGAAGAGAAGGACTTACTATCAAGAAAGAGAAAGTTCACGACAGGAAAGTCGAAACCGTCCCGCTTATCGTACAGCTTGGTAGTAAGCCGTTCCTATTGACGATGGTGTAAATAAAGAACAAGGAAAAATGCTGAAATGGAAGAGTCTGTGGCATCTTCGATTCTAAGTTCAGGACGGTATATACAGTGGATGTGGTCAATGGATTTCTTGTTTCTAAAGACAGCGCATCGTCGATATATCTGAATGTGAAATTGAAGAACATTGATTGAATTTCGTTACCATTCCTGATAAGCTCATCAATAAATTCAGCCTCATGAAAAAAAAATGGCCATACGAGGGGCTCAGTTTGTTCTGGTAGGAATGCCTACAATCTGATGGAAAATGTGACACAATCAGCGAAACCATGTTGTTGGAAGTGCAAACAGGTCATCATGTACAGAACAGTTAACATATATGATCTAATGACCAGCTACGCATGTACCAATGTTATTTATGCTAGGTGTATGGACCTTATGATAGATAATGGCTAATGACAATCTCTGCAGGTTTATGGACCTTATGATAGATAATGGCTAAGGACAAGCTCTGCAGGTTTATGGACCTTATGATAGATAATGGCTAATGACAAGCTCTGCAGGTTTATGGACCTTATGATAGATAATAGCCGAAGGCAGCGTTATAATCTTGGTACATGGATTATGTGGGTTTGGGATATAGATAGGACTTTACGGCAGTACGTCTAGAGATGGGCTAGGTACAGCTACAGACGACAGAGACCGATCCTAACACTTCAGGTTACCAGAATAAACCCCCAACCGACCAACAACTCTTTGCTCACTCGTTTCGTCCCATTTTCAATAAGAAATTTAATTGTGTAATCAAAATCTTCTAAGTAAGAAATAAACATTGTGCTAACCAGTTTTGTTTTAGTACCTGCCACCCCATTCTCCTGATCACCTGTCTCCATATACTCAATTTTATATATTGAAAGTCAACCTACATCGTACTTCCCATTTGAACATCTTATTAACATCTTTTTAATGCGGTCCCTGCAGGTAGGGCGTAAGAATTATACCTGCTACCCCCAATGCATGATCGTAAGAGGCGACTTTAGGGATCTTATCTATTCTCTTCTTTCTAAACGACTTTCTTCTTCCTAATGTCTCACTTTTGGCCTTTAGTTGAGCGTTCGCCCCCTGTGAGGAACGCTTTGGGTTCTGTCCCCTGGCCGAGACATACCAGAGTCTGTAAAAATGGTAGTTTCTACTCCTGCTTAACGCTCAGCAATTTAGGAGTGGGACGACTGGATCGCCCGTTGTCAGTATAATGTGACCTGGGGGGGTGTCTTCGGCAGTATGTTTCAGTGAGGTAGCACTATAAAGTCGGCATCAGTTATGCGCTATCACAAAAAGACAAACACGAACATATCGCAGCCTCCCAAAACACACGCATACACTTCATGCATGCATCTTGCACACAGGGGAGGAGGCCGTCCTTAAATGACCATAGCTGTTGATAGGACGTTAAACAATACTAAACCAAACCAAATCTTGTTAATGCCCCTAAGTGACAAAAGAATGTAAAATGAAAGTCCATTTGTAATTATTAACAACATATTAACAGATTCAAATTATTACAACAATATTGTTTACAAGCGTTATAATCTTGGTACATGGATTATGTGGGTATGGGGTAACGGCAGTACGGATAGAGATGGGCTAGGTACAGCTACAGACGACAGAGACCGATCCTAACACTCAGAATAAACTTCCGACTGACCGTCAACACTTTGTTCGCTCGTGTTTTGTTACACGAGTTGGTTTCGGGCCATGACTAGGATTTGAACAAGACAACGCAGCAACAGAAACAAAAAGGTAGGTGATTTTGGTTTTATTTTTCCCTTAGTAGCTCTCAAAATGGCAAATGTTAATCCCGTACCATTGTTTCAGGAAGTAACTTAACAATTGACTAGCGTGGCTAGACCAGGATTCGAACCCTTGACTTCAGATTGATTTACTACTTTGGGATTGCTTTGACAGCGCCGTCTGTTTTAGTTTTATTTACTAACACTTGTACCGCATTATCGACCAGCGTCTCGCGGCAAAGTCCATTTCAATCACATTGACACAAGAGACATTCAAATGCTGAAGTTTACAATGAAATAAGTTGAAATAATCTTATTAGTGGTTCACTAATTAATGAACATTATGTCACAGTCAATCCATCAGTCAAGTGTTATTATATTAAAAACCCTTCGAATCCTACTCAAGAACAAATTATTTTCAGATGCTATTACTATATAATGATGGCAGAAGGTATATGGAATTTAATTTCGGGTAATAGTAAAAATAACAATTATTTCAATTTGCCAAGAAAATTGCGTCAAAGACGCTTTGCTCGGTCACACTGCATTATACGTATATAGACCTGTCTGGGCCAGCATTCATAAAACTGTTCTCATGCGCAAACTGGATTATTATGTAGCCCATTTCCTTGTGTCGGTGAGAAAATAAACAGTTAAATATCTATATTTAATTGCATTTATGATGTGTGCTTGTGGTTTTAATTTTAATTTAATAAAGTGTTATTTACATGTGCTTTATTTCAAGCGTGTTGCTTGGCTACACACGCCCGAATATGCAAATTAGTCACGTGACAACATGATGACGCCTGGCGGAAGTTTTTTGCATATAGGTCACGTGACACCAACACAAAGACTGAGAAGAAAGAGCAAAGGCTAAAGGTAAAAAACCAATTTTTTTTGCATAGTTCAGGGTATACAAATAAAAATGCCTTTTTACCTTTAGCCTTTGCTCTTTCTTCTCAGTCTTTGTGTTAGAGTCACGTGACCTATATGCAGAAACTTCCGCCAGGCGTCATCATGTTGTCACGTGACTAATTTGCAAGAAATAAAGCACACGTAAATAACACTTTATTAAACTAAAATTAAAACCACAAGCACACATCATAAATACACTTAAATATAGACATTGAATTGTTTATTGATGCCATGCTGCTTGTTCACATGGTATGACGTCAAGACTGCAAGCTTGTACACTAGACAATAAAACACTCAACAACAATTGTGATTGTAATGGCCGTTTATTATAACGACATTACATAACTTCATATGACTTTTCGTAAAAACAGTACATATAGCAGTACGTAACATTACGTATTAGCCAAAGTAATGTAAAAACAAGTTTGACTAGTGTAGGTGAGGGTATATCTGGCCACCATGCAGTTTGAAACGTCATTGAGCAAACACCTGGAGTTTATGATAACCGACGTTTAAAATCTGCATCCCCCACTTAACTTCTTGACTGTGTCTTATGTTTTCAGTAAGTCTTTAGGTTAACAGTACATCTCAAATACAAAATGCTATTAAAACATCAACAACGAAGTTTTATTTTCAAGTCCTTTAGTCAGAATAAAATCTGTGTAAGGATAAACATTAATGGATTCGTAGCAACTGCTGCAGCTATGCTGATGTGTAAGTTATTGTTGGAATTTAAGGAATGCCTTTAATATTGACTCGAGTCTTTAATGTCCTCTCTCGTCTCTGTAATCTTTCTTTTCCTGACTGATTTCTCCCTATACACAAAACAAGTGTGTGTACTGTAGTGTCGTTATATTGTCTAATGAGATCGTATACTCCAGTAATCCTCTTTAAAATGTTGCCAAGACGTTACCGAACAGCATCAGAGTCGAAATCAAGCTTCATGTATCATTAGCACTAACCGATCGCGTACCTTTGAATTTTACTAACAATACAGTTTCCTTTTTTATGTATCCCTGCACCACAGCCAAAAGATGTAACTACGCATTGGAAAATTGGAAAGTTTTCTTTTTCGGCATGCGTATAGCTTTGTGTTATATATATATATATAAGCATTTCTGAAAAGAAAACCATAACTTGTACATAATAAACAAAATAACTAAATAACAGTGTTCTGAGTGTAAAAAATCAACGGGATTCGAACCCTGGACTTCAGATTAGTATACCATCGCTTTAACCGTTGTATCCAAAAACAAAACTAAGGGGAGGTTACTGCATATACGAACAAGACGCCCAGGGGGCATGTATCGCTCACCTGGATATTTGAGCAATAACGTGATAACGTTCTCCATAAAAGTGATTTTTCAAATATTTCAAAATGTATCTCCTGGCTTAAGAATGTTCTAAACTAAATGAAAATACTACTTTGTCATTTATTTAGAGAAACTTAATAGCACTTCATGCCAGGTTCCTTCTTGGCCAACTATCATTGCCCTTGACACAATAGTTTTTCAGAAAATGTTGTAAGGTTTTTATATTTGCCTGTGACCTTGAAAGTAGGTCAAGGTCATATATATGAAGAAAGTTTATAGAACTCCGTCCTAGATAACTGCTGGCCAAGTATCATCACCATAAGACTCTTGTTTATTTAGAAGAAGGTGCTCAAAGGCTTTGACATATTTTACCCATGTGACCTTCAATGAATGTCAAGGTCAGTCAGTTGAGTAAAGTTCAAAGCACTACATCCCAGATAACTACTAGCCAAATATCGTCACCCTGGACCTCTTGGCTATTCAGAAGAAATTGTTTCAAGGATTTTAACATATTTGACCCTTGTTATCTTTAAATTAGGTCAAGGTCATTTTTTAGGTAACTTAATAGCACTACATCCCAGTTAAATTTATATTTATTTATCTATTGACCTCTCAACTCATTGCATAATACATTCATAAATAAATAAATAATCATTAAAATGCACACATCTTGAAACATATTTCTCAACACTATAAAATGAGACATTCACTATTGAAGTATTAGAGACGAGTTGTATGCAATCATACATCAGTAAATCATCATATAATTCGTCTAAAATAAGTATTGCCCTTTGAAAATATACATATATATAACTTATCAGAGGTTATTTATAAAATTCTGTCTCCTTTTCAAAATATTAAATTGGGTTTTGGAAGCAATTTTACTATGTTATGGTATTGATTTTGATATTGGAAATGAATTGCAATTTATTTTCTGTGATATAAGTAAAGCGTTCGACAGAGTTTGGTTTGTTATATAAGCTAAAAAAAAGTGGTATATCAGGTAAACTACTTTCATGGATTAAGGATTACTTAACAGATAGAAAGCAACGGGTCACGACTGAAGGCTATTTCTCTACATTAAGTTCAGTCAACGCTGGCATACCACAAGGGTCAGTTCTGGGACTATTTTTATTTTTAATTTACATCAATGATATTACAGATACTATAGATAATAACATAAAACGTCTTGCTGTTGATACATCACTATTTAATATCATTGATGATAACAACAAGTTTTTTGCTGCTGATCTTTTAAATGACGACTTGGAAAATATCAATATGTGGGCCCAAAGATTGGATGATAAATTTAATCCTTTAAAAACTAGAGAAGGGATATATTTACAAGAAAGAGAAATAATGTACACCAGTCACTTCCATTTGCCGACACAGAAATTACTACTTCTGACTCGGATAAACACTTAGGAGTCACACTAGCTTCAAATGGCACCTGGAACAAGCATATTCAAAATATATATGAGAAAGCCTTCAGGAGATTCCTTATATTAAAATACCTAAAATACAATATTGATAGAAAATCCCTTAAGACAAATGATATGTCCTTTATCCTTTATGAATATGCTGTTGTTATCTGGGTCCCATACAACAGACTAAAGCCTTCTTGAATCTATACAAATTGAGGCTGCAAAAATGATAATTGGGAACATCACAGGAAAAATTATACAATGAACATCGGTGGAAAAACTTGAAAATAGACGAAAAAAACATAAAGTATACTTTATGTGTAAAATATTGCTTAGCAAAAACCCTTCTTATCTGTCTGACATTATTAATCCATTTAGAAATATTATTTACGAGTAAAGATACCCATTGGAAACACTCAGATTATTCTACCCGCCAATATGCCACATTGAAAATTACTAACATTTTTGTTCCTAACATGTTTAGTGATTTTAATTACTTAAGTAATGAAATTATAAATGCACCTTCCATCTCAATATATTAAAGGCTGATATCTATGGATATAGATGGCAATGATACTAATTCTGCTTTCGTTAAAAACTATGGTAATAGACATGATAATATAATACTGTGCCAATTAAGAAATGGAGCAAGTCAGCTTAACTATGACCTATATAAGGATCATTTAAGAAAATCCCCAACTTGTAGATGTGGACATCATATCCTTTCTTCTTTGTATGCCTTTTTACACCGTGCAGAGAGAAATACTCAGATAATCACATTATTATCAACATTACTTTAATATCAATATATCAATAAATGGGTCAAATGATTTTACAGATGATATAAATAAAATATTCTAGATAATGTAACAAAATTCATTACAACACAAAACGTCTGACATGATTATTTAAATATTAATGATGAAATGCCTTGCATACACATATTATTAATATTTATAGTATAGAAGGCCTTAATACTATAAGGAGTTTGTGTTTCATTAGGTCAAGGTCGCCATCACTATGTATAGAAAGTCGATTATGACAACAGGTTACTTACAATATATTACAAGTGTTATGTACATATGCACCACAAAGGAGAGGATTTGTACTATTTGTGATACCATGTTTTGTGTGCGTAATATTTTTCTACTTATTAATTGTATATGGATATACTAATGCGTATATGCCGATAAAGTACACGTGCATACACATGTAATGACTAATATTAATTGTACTTAATTATATACTTGTATATGCCAAGGTGATATGTGTGCCTACATGGATGATGGATGATTATATTTTTGAAGTCATATTTCAATAATTGTAGATGTCAATTGGTATGTATATATGCACTGGTATTGAATATGATAATATATCTTGCGGAGCTGTGCACCTTGATGCACACTGAAAACTTGTGAGAAGTATTTTTAGTGGATATGTCTATAAAATCTCATTTTCTTCATATTGTTTGGATTTCATCTTTCGTAAACATTGAGGAAATAGCATGCACTTTTTACATGTGCGGCTGGGAGCTATAATATTACAAAACTTATAATAAAATAACAAAAAAGTATATTAAACAAAATGTTAAAATGTATGTAAAACTATTTCTTACTGTATATTACATAATTTCCATTTCTATCAATTGCCACCGGATATTATTTGAATAAAATGTATTGTATATTGAGAGAACCATATAATATAGGCTTTAAGCCCGATGTGTAATCCAATTGATTATGATTATCAATAAAATTTGTTGAAATTGAATATTCTGATACCGGCCAGTCTCAATACGTAACGGCGCCACTCCACATCTGAATTTTGCACAAGCTCTTTTCCAAGATTCAATAATTTAACTTTTAAGATAGGCTTTGTACCATACTCAATTTTAAATTTCGTATAAGTGCGCAATGTATTGCCTCCACGTCCCGTTCTCGAGAGGTTCTGGTCACGCCTTCCTTCCATATCCTTACGTAGTCGACCATAACTGCTTCCTCGGATCTCTGAAGTATAGCCTTAATGATAATATTGTCCGAGTTCAATAAACCTAAGCCAAGTTTATCACTTTTTTTACGAAATATTAAATACCATTCCACACCATCCACCGCTCTGCTTTATGTTTAGCCCAGATTTTTTTTTTTTTTTTTTACACAATCTATACTCATCCGCGAAAATCAGTCTACGCCACAGTCTGCTATCAACTGTTTAACGGAGGGAGGTTATCAACTCATGTCACCCGAAAAACTGCCGCGGACTACAAGCCAGGTACGCAGCTACTGGCCAGATCTCATCTCCTTGGACCTCCTGGTCATCCAGAAGAAGCATTTTCCTTTTTCTAACCAATTAAACAAGAAATGAAATGAAGTTTATATAGCTCTCACCAACAACCCAGGACGAGTTGCGCAACATTATCATGACCTCGCAATCGAAGTCCTGTGAGCTTGAAGCACTGCCTACAGACCTATTAAAGCCATGGCTTGAAGCACTGCTTCCTTTGATTACCGCAATCATGAATAAATCATGAATAAATCATTGGTTGAGTCAAAGGTTCCATTATGTTTCAAGAAGGCACATGTCAGACCATTGTTAAAAAAGCCTGGAATGGACAAGGAGGAGTTGAAAAACTACCTCCCAGTTTCAAATCTGCCTTTTCTGTCTAAGATCTTGGAGAAGGTTGTGTCCCGGCGTTTAGAGGTTCATCTCCATGCAAACAGTCTCCATGACAACATGCAATCGGCCTACCGCATGGGACACTCTACTGAGACGGCCCTCCAACGTGTACATAGTGATATAGCTTCTGCATTGGATAACAAGTGCAGAGCGGTGCTTGTCATGCTGGACTTGTCAGCTGCATTTGACGTCATCGACCATGGCATACTTTATAAACGTCTGGAATACTCTTATGGAGTGACTGATACCGCACTATGCTGGATACAGTCATACCTGAGTGAACGACGACAGTGTGTTGCCATCGGATCTGCCACCTCACATGACAAAGTACTAGATTTCGGGGTTCCTCAAGGGTCGGTGTTAGGACCACGAAAATATTGTATGTACTCCAAACCGATTGGAGAGATTTGTCGTCGCCATAGCCTTCGCTATCATTGCTATGCTGATGACACACAAATTTACATGGTCATAAAACCACAGGACAGTTGGAATACAGTCTCAGAAAGTCTGGAAGCTTGTCTGACAGATATCAGTATCTGGATGAACGCCAACATGCTTAAACTTAATCAGGAAAAGACGGAACTAATCGTCTTTTCCCCAAAGTGTCAGCAAACAATGGCTCTCCAGCTCAAGGTTGGTGCCAGAACTATTGAGACTGTTCCAGCTGTTAAAAACCTAGGGGATACTTTGATAGTTCTCTGAACATAGAGAAACAAGTGAACGCGATTGCCAAATCCTGTTACTAATAGATCAGGAACATCGGCTGTATTCGGCAGTTTCTAACTGCAGATGCATGTAAGA
The DNA here is from genome assembly GCF_002113885.1 of Mizuhopecten yessoensis. NCBI lineage: Eukaryota > Metazoa > Mollusca > Bivalvia > Pectinida > Pectinidae > Mizuhopecten > Mizuhopecten yessoensis. The sequence continues at coordinate 1,106,733 of NW_018408623.1, read as the reverse complement.
TTTTGGTGCATTCACTTGTTACCTCTCGGTTGGATTATGGTAACGCCCTGCTCTGTGGTATATCTGACAAACTAACTAGTCGTCTGCAGAGGGTTCAGAACACTGCAGCACGGCTAGTTACTCGTACTCGAAAGAGAGAGCACATCACACCTGCGCTTTATTCGTTGCACTGGTTCCCTGTACGATACAGGTCGCAGTACAAAATTCTGGTATACACATACAAGGCACTGAATGGAACAGCTCCTCAGTACCTACAGGAACTTGTTACCCTGTATCAGCCGCCAAGATCACTGCGGTTGGAGTCAGAATCTTTGTTGGTTGTCCCAAAATCTCGTACTGTGACCTACGGAAACAGATGCTTTGGGAGGGTTTCGGCTACGTTGTGGAATAGCTTACCATCTGCTATTAGGAAGTCGAATACACTGGCCAAGTTCAAGAGGGACATTAAAACTCACCTCTTCACGTCTGCATTTTAGAATCTTTGCAAAGACGTCATGTAAATGTGCACATTGCTTGTTAAATGTATGAAAGTGATTGCAAGCCTTTGTTGTTTGTTTTTCACAATTATAACCATTACTATTATCCATATGTTGTAAAGCGCCTTAGAGTAATTTTACAAATTATATAGGGCGCTATATAAATGCTGTATATTATTATTATTAATATTTATATTAAAATTGTCTTAATAATTTAATCCGGTGTACCTTGAAAGTAGACCAAGGTCCTTTATTTGAGGACAGTTTATAGCACTCCGTCCCCGGTACCTACAGGCCAAACATAGGCTGTTCGTTATTCAGATGAATTTGGTTAAAGGTTTTGAACATATTCAACCCTTGTGATCTTGAATTTAGGTCGAGGACATTATTTGAGGAAAGTTCGTAGCACTTGATGCCAGGTACCTACTGGCCAAGTTGCATAGCTCTGGGACTCCTGGTTATTCAGAAGAAGTTTTTTCATATTTGATCACCGTGACCTTAAAAGTAGGTCAATGCCATTTATTTGAAGAATCCTTATAGCACTCCATACCAGGTATCTTCTGGCCAAGTATCATAACTCTGGGCCTCCTACAATCTCAGAAGAAATTGTTTAAAGGTTTTTACATATTTGACACATTGAAAGTAGGTCAAGATCATTCATATCACTCAGTCCCAGGCACCTACTGGCCAAATATCACGGCCCTAGGTCTTCCATTGCTTAAGAAGAACTTGTTCAAATAAAATGCTGACTAACGAGTGACAACACATCATAATAAGCTCAACTGGCACTTTGTGGAAATATTCATATTGTTAATAGTTTTGAAATGTTCATATTCTATATATATATATTTATAAACTATCAATAAATATTTGTGTGAAGATATTTTCACATTGACTTATTCAATTGCGTACGCTTCCACTTCTACAGTATGTAAGCTCTACACTATGTGTACGTAGGTTTGATTTACTATGAACTTATTTATTTTAATGCATCCAAAGTTTAGTACATTATCTTAACAGATTAGCGCATTAATGAATCCGCTCACACACAACATAATTAGTATGTGACAATTTACAGATACATCTATTAGCGCTTTCATAATTCAACGCAATATTGAATGCATAAAAAGCACTAAAAGAAGACTGGCACTAAACTATGAATGTTTGCAGCACAAACTCAGATACTTGTAACTTTTTAAAAGTCATAGTGTCAGCCTCTGTTTCACATTTATGTAGCTATCCAATCAATTCCAGAGATTGCATTATGTAATATACTAATGGCTATTCATGGCTTTGTGCAACATATAAAACATGAAGTTGTTACGAGAACTAACTCATGACAGTAAGTTTGACCCTGGTAACTAAAGTGCTCTAACGGTGGGCGGCGCCGAACGATCTAACAAAACAAGTATCCTATTGCAGTCATGAGTATATCCCCGACAGTCTTGTGTTGAAACAAATGTGTTCAGACTAGTGAAGATTATATCAGAGTAGACAGCAACTTATCTATAATACAGGGAGGGGTTTGACACTTTCTACTGTTTCCCTGTGTGACGTAACCCACACAAAGCTACTGACGTACACCTGTCGATATCTGGATATACCTACATATACCTGTATCAACACGTAAGATGAGCCAACAGGTGAAACTAAACCTGTAATAAAATCAGGTAACTATTGTTTTCATTAAGCTTAACAACAAACTTTTAATTTTTGATCATTTGACAAAGGAATCTGTGTGTTATCGTAAACATCACAAACTTTACATCCCTCCAACAGTGCATAAATAGGACCACACGGAGAATGGCACTTTACGTATTATATCGTGGAATGTTAATGGAGGGCTAGGTAACAAAATACAAGACCATGTGATTAAAAATTATATTTCCACAATGGTTTTTACCTAGATGTTAGTGGTTTTTATGTATCATGTATACCAAGAACATTGACACATTGTACACAAGGAGGAGGTATTGTTATATTAATACGAGAAGATATAAGAGACTATGTTACAATAGATAAAGTATTATACGACTCGATTGTATGGTTTAAACTAGACAAGGTATTGTTTGAAGATAACAAAGATGTGTTTATGGCGGGAGTGTATCTCCCGCCCAGTAGATCTAATTATTATACTTATTACAATTGTGATTTACTTTTTGAACTTGAAACTTCTTATGCAGAATACTCAAGTGTGGCTAATATACTTTTCATTGGTGATTTTAACAGCATAACTCGAAGCGATGATGATTTTATTAAAAATGATTATTTAGATAAGAATTTGCAGCCACATGTTCAGAATTTTTTTAATTATGAAAATGATGTGAGTTTCGGTAAACGTAATAATCCAGACAAGGTACTGAATGAATACGGTACACGTTTGTTAAATGTCTGCAAGGCTAGAGGTCTTAGGATCATGAATGGAAGAGACCCGCAATGTTTTTCAAATGATTACACTTTCAATGGTGCAAATGGCATGAGTGTAATAGACTACCTTATTGTGACTCCTGTATGTATACCATGTATTAACAAATTTATTGTATGTAGTTTTACTGAATATTCTGACCACGCACCTTTACATATTGAGATACAAACGACTCGATCACGGGATAATCTGATAAATGATGATATAGCTGGAGAGCGCAGGCTTAGAAACAAATCGGACGAAACTAGTAGAGAACAGTGTTTAATTGCTGTAAGAGAGCGAATTGATAATATTAATGAGGCCGCAGGTATCGAGGGGGTGGCTACACAGGATACTGTAAATAAGAGTGTTGACAATTTTACGCTTGAGTTACTACAAATACTATCACCGTTTACAACTGTGAGGTCACGCGGGTCAGCACGTGCGGCGAGGTCAACGGACGAGACCATTCAGCCTAAACCACATGTTTGTAAAGAACACAAGCCCTGGTTTTATGAACAGTTACACGTCCTCCGGGGACGTTACCTATCGGCCTTGTACATTTTTAATAGAGACAAATGTTTTACAAATCACGAATTATTGGTGAGAAAGAAGCAAGAGTATAAATGCGCGGAGGCGAAATGTAAGAGACAATATATGAGGCTCGAAGGGGATATGATGGAACATTTACGGTAAACAAATCCGAGATATTTTTATAAAAAAGTTTTCAAGTAAAAAACATGTGACTCCATCAGTGACGATGGAAGAATTTTTCAATCATTTCAAGGATGTGGCCACTAAGCCAGAATTGGCTGGTAATAACCCACTGGAGACATTGATGACTCTTCGCCTGTTTTCGACGAACTAGACCGCGTTATAACTACAGTGGAGATCAGAAGTGCTATTAAACGCTTAAAAAGAGAAAAGGCCCATGGTTTAGACGGTCTATTAAATGAATATTTCATCGAAGCTAGTGACCTTCTATTACCCGCTTTGAAGACTATTTTTAACAATGTATTTAATTCCGGATGTTTCCCTGAAGACTGGTCGACCGCGATGATTGTACCTGTGTTTAAAAAAGGGGATAAGCGAATTCGAAACCCGAACAATTATCGAGGAATCAACCTGTTAAGTAGTATGGCCAAATTGTTTACGTCTATATTGAACAAACGTCTGATAGACTGGTCAGAGGCGAACGATATACTTACCGATGCCCAGTTTGGTTTTCGCCCAGGAACTAGTACAGCTGATGCAATTTTTGCGCTTCATACTTTCATTACAAAATCCTTAAATGTTAGTAAACGTTTATATTGTGGTTTTGTTGATTATCAGAAGGCGTTCGACTCCGTCGACCGCTGCAAACTATGGTATAAATTGTCTAAGCTTGGTGTTCGAGAGAAATTGTTGATTATAATTAAAACTATGTAAAAACATGTTAAATCATGTGTACTTACAAATGGCAAATGTTCTGATTTCTTTGTAAATAATATGGGCCTCGCTCAGGGTGAAATTATTTCCCACATTATGTTTTCAATGTATGTGAATGATTTTTAAAATGACTTTGTATTAAATGGAATCAAAGAGTATGAGTTTGGAGAGCTTAGTCTCTTTCTATTAATGTATGCCGTTGATTTAGTACTAATCGCTGAATCAGTTCAAGATTTACAATGTATGTTAAATAATTTGTATGCAAAGAAGTGGAAATTAACTGTAAACACGGCCAAGACAAAAATTGTTGTTTTTAGAAATGGTGGCCGGTTACGAAATGATGAGGTGTGGTCTTACGATGGAAAACCATTAGGTGTTGTCGAACAGTTTACATATTTGGGAGTTGTTTTTAAATTTAACAATAAGTTTAATGCTGTACAAAAGCAACTCTCTGAGCAAGGGCGAAAGGCTATATTTGCATTGTATGCTAAATGTAAAAAATATGAATCTAAACTGTCATAAGTTATTTGATACATACGTGAATAGTATACTGTGCTATGCATCTGAAGTTTGGGGTGCATGCAAAGGCAATGATGTCGAGAATGTCCATTTAGAATTCTGTAAAAGGATTTTATGTGTTAAAAAGTCCACTTGTAATGTTATGATTTATTTTGAACTGGGTCGATTCCCTATTATATATACCCGGCTTTATAATATGATTAAATATTGGTTCAAGTTATTTAATGCCAAGAACTGTATCTTGAAAACTGCCTATGATGAATTATTGAAAATGCCCAAGCGTAATAATGTTTTTAATTGGTTGTCCTTTGTGAAGGATAAACTTTTTTCACTCGGGTTTGGTGATGTGTGGTTAAATCAAAATTTTCGTAATATATCTGAGGTTTTACCACTTATTAAACAACGAATTTTTGATCATGCTAGAAAAGAACTTTCTGAAATGTTAGAGAATTCACCAAAATGTCACTTGTATAGACAATTAGTAACTTTATCTGTGTAAATATATACCCAAGAAACATAGAATTGCACTTACAAAGATACGTTTGTCTGCACATACATGTACATTGCATATTGAAACAGGACGATATAGAAATAGTGTAAGGAATGAACGCTATTGTAAAATATGTAATTCTGTAGATATAGAGGACGAATATCATTTTTTGCTTATTTGTCCGATATACCAAGAGCTCAGATCAAAATGTATAAAAATGTATTACTGGAGAAAACCATCTGTTCTTAAGTTGATACAATTACTGTGCTCAACAAATGTAAAAGAACTAACCAGGTTTAGCAAATATATATGGATGCAACTAAATTGAGGAAGACTATGATATAATGACATTTAAATGTGTCAAATCTTTTGTCCATTCTCCACTGCGTTTTGCAGTGTCTGCCAATGCATTTTTATTGTTACATGTACACTGATGAGCTGGAAAGCTTAAAGTTAATAAAGAATAGAATCAAATATGTTCAGATTAGTGAAGATTATATCAGAGTAGACAGCAACTTATCTATAATACAGGGAGGGGTTTGACACTTTCTACTGTTTCCCTGTGTGACGTAACCCAACAGCACAGCGCCCCACCCGCCCCGACTTCAGACCCTGTAATAGTTGATATATACAACCGACTATCCAAACTTGAACTGCTACCCAGAATATATGACAGATTGAATTCCATTGAAAATAGATTTGCACAGGTTGACCAAACTATAAGCGAGATCAGGAATGAATTAAAGGAACACGGGGAGAAGTTAACTGGAATTGACTTTCACCAAACACTTGTTGAGGAGAGGGTCAGTAATATAGAGCAAGTTCGCGATGATCAAATGTGGGAGTGTCAGGAGATGAAAGAACAAATACTTGCTCTCCAGAGCAGATCTATGAAGGATAATTTGTTATTCGGGGGTATACCGGAGCAGTCAGGGGAGGAAAACACGGAGGGGACTGTAAAAGAATTTATCCAGAAACAGCTAGAAATCGAGTCCGATATGAATTTCAGTGTTGTGCACAGGTTACGGCCCAGATCAGACGGGAAACCCAGAACGATTATAGCCAAATTCGAAAATAGAAAGGATCGCGAGATGGTTTTAAAGTCGGCGCCAGTCAAATTAAGGGGCAAAAATGAGTTCACCGTTAATGAACAGTTTCCCGCCGAGATTAACGAGAGGCGCAGACAGCTAATCCCGATCATGAAGGAAGCGAAACGTCACAGTAAAAGGGCTACGCTGAGAGTGGATAAGTTGTACGTCGATGGGCAACTTTACACTCAACCACTACATCCACAAACACCGTCACAGCAGCGTCGGCCGCCATCCCAACTTCGTTTTCCGTCTCATCATCAGGACCAAACGCGCCATGTCGCTCCGCCAGGAGCAACTGGCCATCGTCGCTAGGGACGCGTCACAAGAGGTCTCGGTGTAAGTCACCATGGTAACCATGGTGGTGTGTGTCCTGACTTAAAACTGACTTGTTTAAATGTTTGTGGCATTAAGTCCAAGTTGCTTTTGCCTGAGTTTATTGATATAATTACATCTCATGATATTCTTGTTTTTGTCGAAACTAAAATTGACAATTTTGATATTCTGGAAATGCCTGAAAATTATTCATATTTCGTGAAAAACAGATCTAATTTTAAGAAAAAATCCGGTGGAATTGTAATTATTTACAAAAAGAAACTAAAACCATTTTTGAAGTTTTATCCTACAGGCTCTGAATACGTTCAATGGGTCAAATTATCTGAAAAGGTAACAAATACTGAAGGTGACCTACTTTTAGGTTGTACTTATATACCACCCGAAAACTCTAGGTACTCGTCTCCCGAGGTATTTAATGAGATTGAAAATGAGTTACATGAGCTTCAACATAGTGTAAGTAACACTATCTTGGTTGGTGATTTTAATGCCAAAACTGGACAGCGTCCAGACTATGAAATACCTGACGATAGTCTTGCAGATATCGTAGATATAGACAATATTGATGTGTTACATTCTTATTTTCATGATTATGAAATGTTAAATGTTTTTAATATTCCATTGCAGCGATGTAGCCAGTGCTCATCCAGACCTAATACTTATGGATTTAAACTACTTGACCTGTGTAAAAATAACAATTTATACATTGCAAATGGTAGAGTTGGTAAAGATAAGCATTTAGGTAAAAAAAAACTGTGGTGACGTCAGTGTTGTTGACTATCTAATTGTCTCGTCAGGGTTATTCCCTTTTATAAATGAATTTGAAGTTCTTGAGTTTGATCCAACAATATCCGATGTGCATTGTAGGTTATTTTTTACTCTCAGTGGCTTTTTGAAAAACACGAATGACTCTGATAATATGCATGTTGGTCAAGGTCAAGGTAACGGTCAAGGTCGATATATAACATGGAAGAATGATAAGAAAAATGAATTTATACATCATGTACAAAGTTGTTCTGTCGATGAATTAAACCGCATAAATGATGCACTTAATGTTTTGTCTGACAAACCTTCTGTCAGTCAGTCTGAAGTAAATGATGTAGTTAATTATATTTCCGAGTTGTTCCGAATTTCAGCTACCGATACTTTCGGATTAAAACAAACTTATAGAACACTCAATACACATAAAGTTGCTAATGATAAGCCATGGTTTACAGCTGACTGTCACAGAAAAAGGCGTGCCTTTTTTTATGCAAAACATAAATTTGAAAATCATAGAACCAGTAGTAACCGAGTTAATATGAATAAAACCTCTAGAGACTATAAAAAGGTCCTTAAAAAGAGCTATAACACATATAGACATAACATTGAAAATCAAATACGAATCACGTCAAAATCAAATCCTAAAGATTTTTGGAATATTTTAAATTCATTCAATAAATCTAAAAATGATAACAGTGATGCTGATATATCTTTGGACGAGCTATATGAATACTTCAAGAAATTAAATAGTTCAGATGAAGATGAAGATGAGGATGAGTTTATTATTCCAGATATGAATGAAAATATGTTTGATTTTATACTAAATAGTGATGTGACTGAAAATGAAATTAGACAGGTTATAGTTAACCTTCGTAATAATAAAGCGCCGGGTATCGATAATATATTAAATGAGCATATCAAAAATACACAGTCTATACTACTACCTATATATGTTAAACTTTTTAATGTTATATTGAACTCTGGCCGTGTACCAGAAGCATGGACAATTGGAGTAATAAAACCCATATACAAAAAGAAGGGTGACCCTAAAAATCTCGATAACTATCGAGCTATTACATTAGTCTCATGTCTTGGCAAAGTATTTACTGCTATTTTGAACTCTAGATTAAATAGACTTTCAGAAGAAATTGATCTAATTTCCAATGTTCAAGCTGGTTTTAGGAAAGGCTATTCTACAACTGAAAATATATTTATCCTTCATGCTTTAATATCTATATACTTTTCAAAAAGTAAAAAGCTATTCTGTTCATTCATCGATTTCAGAAAAGCGTTTGATACTGTTTGGAGAGTAGGTTTATGGAAGAAATTATTAAAAAATAATATCACAGGAAAGATATTTAATGCTATAATTAATCTGTATGCAAACACTAAATCTTGCGTAAAAACTAGCAATGGTATGACTGATTTTTTCACATGTCACGTCGGGGTAAAACAAGGTGAAAATCTCTCCCCATTTTTGTTCTCAATATATTTAAATGATTTAGAAGAATTTTTAATGCAAAATAATGTTGACCAACTCCATTATATTGATAATTTATTTCAAGATCGCATGGGTATATTTGTTAAATTATTTATTCTGCTATATGCAGATGACACAGTTGTTATGTCTGAAACAGCTAAAGGTCTACAGAATGCTTTCCGTGAATTTGAAACTTACTGTACTATTTGGAAACTTAAAGTTAATCTCAATAAAACTAAAGTTGTTATCTTTGAAAAAAGAAAAAGTAATGCACAAAATATTCGTTTTACTCTTTTTGGTGAAGAGTTGCAAACACATGACTGTTACTCGTTTCTAGGACTGCTGTTTCATTATAATGGCAGTTTCTGTAAAGCAAGAAAAAAACTTGTTGAACAGGCTCAAAAAGCAATGTATGCATTATATAAAAAAATAAGAAATATTATTTTACCAATTGACCTACAATTAAAATTGTTTGATGTATTAATATCCCCAATCCTCTTGTACTCCTCAGAAATTTGGGGGTTTGAAAATACCAATATGATTGAGAAATTACATGTACAGTTTTGTAAAAGAATTTTAAACATACGTAGCTCCACAGCAAATATAATGGTATATGGTGAAACGGGTAGGTACCCTCTGAATATTGAAATTAAATCTAGAATGATAATGTTTTGGTATAAACTAATTACAGGTGAAAATAAATTGTCTAGTATAATGTACAAGCTTATGCTGAATTTACATGAAAATGATTTCGCTGATTTTAAATGGATTTCATATATCAAGAATCTATTCAATTGCACGGGACTAAGTTACGTATGGTTACAACAAAAAACTTGCACTATGAATAAAAATTACCTTAGGGTTAGTTTTAAAACTATTCTGTATGACCAATTTATACAACAATGGTATACTGATATTGAAAATTCTTCCCGGGGTCAAACATATGCAATATTTAAACATCAATTTCAGTTTGAAAAATACTTAACTATGCTCAAACAAAAAGATAGAATAACTATCTGTAAGTTCAGAACCAGTAATATATCTCTGCCTATAGAGACTGGGCGATGGACTAGAACACCACGTGAAGGCAGAATCTGTCCGCTTTGTTTTACTGGAGTTGGAAGCGAGTATCATTATTTGTTTATATGTTCAAATGCTTATGTAAGTCAAATCCGCAGAAAATATATACCTATTTATTACACCTCTAATCCATCTGTTCATAAAATGAAAGGATTAATATCAATATGTAATGTTAGAATATTATCAAATCTATCGCTGTTCATACAATTACTAGAAAGACAATTAAAAAATAATATGTGAATTTCACACATCAAACTGTAAACTTTTGTATACATATAGATATTACTGATCATTTGCTAAACCTAACATAATTGTATTGCATAATGAGTGTGGTTACAGCTTGCTTATCATGGTTTGTTTGTTATCTGTCTATTACAGTATTGTATGATGGGATTGTAACACTGTCTATTATACCTTTGTAATATTATATGGTATGATGAGTAGTATAGTCACTATTATGCCATGGTATGATTGCACTGTATGGTGTGGTATACTATCTATAATATATGTATCATGGAGTGCGAGTAATATATGTGTAATACTGTAATAATATTATTGTAGGATTGTACTGTAAGATGGATGCAACAGTGCCTGCTATACCATAGTGTGAACGCACGGTATGTGTGAATGTAATGCTATGTATTATACCATCGTAATAGTATTGTAAAATGAGTGTAATAATGTATATCACAGTGTATGATGAGTGTCATTGTATGATCAGTGCGTTATACTGTCTATTATAATAAGGTATGATAGTACAGTGTAATATTGTGTTTATCATTGTATGAGGAGTGTAATAGTTTCCACTATATTATTGTACGCTAGCATAGTAAGATGATTGCTTTACGGTCAACCATATCATTGTTATATTGTACTTTATGATGACCTCTTGTTGCGCACAATAGTGTGCCTGAGTGATAATAAAAATCTCTGATAATCTCAAAGATACTGACGTACACCTGTCGATATCTGGATATACCTACATATACCTATATCAACACGTAAGATGAGACAACAGGTGAAATTAAACCTGTAATAAAATCAGGTAACTATTGTTTTCATTAAGCTTAACAACAAACTGTTAAATTTTTGATCATTTGACAAAGGAATCTGTGTGTTATCGTAACCATCACAAACTTTACATCCCTCCAACAGTGCATGTTTATCCATAAATTTGAAGAAAAAAAATCATATTGAAATGTAGTCATAAGCTTCTTAATTACAGATTCTGTAATACATTATACCTCATTTATCTTGTTCATCTAAGCATCGCTGATATTATCAATAGGTCAACTCAGATCTCACAAACTTTTTCTGTTATGTACAATTTTATATTGATATGTCTCTTAATTCAGATTTACCTTTAGCAGGTGTAAATAAATGAATTCTATATTTTATTGCTCAATCTTTTGTTCCAAAAACACAATATTTATAAATAGTTAATGTTCAACTCCTATTAGCAATTAATATTCAATTAACCCTTTTTGTACCTCACCTGAAGTGCAAATTGCAAAAAGCCATCTGTAGTAAATCAAAGAAGAGGAACATCACAAGGAGGTAAATTGAGGCTCCAATTGGGAGAAATGCAGCTTGGCAAGAATCATCGGAGAGCTTTTTTTTAAAGATAATGCATGTATAATAAAATCTATTTGGATGCTTATTTTATAACAAGGTACGTGAAACCTTTTCTTTTAATTCAGTGATCCAGAATGTATGATATTTGTTTCACTACCTGTATTCATAATAGATGAGGGAACATGGTGCGTTTTACAGTTTTTGACAATAAAAACAAACTCATAATTTATGCATTACTAAATATTTGTCAACCACATACTGCTTCATAAAGGTCATTCAAATTTAACGAAGAAGGACCTGTTACAATGGAGACTTGATTAAAACCTTCACCTCACTTTTTGCATGATCTAATTTAACCAAATGATAACATGATCTATTTGTATCTCTGATAACAGTCAATTTCCTGTTTCATGGCAAATGCGGTGTTAACATTATACCACTTCGTTTTATTAACAGCAGCAAAATGCGAAACATCAAAATAGTACTCTATTTTTTGTTTGTTTCTTTTGCATTTATAAAAAAGATATTTTATCAAATAATTAAAACAGTGACAATAAAAATCAGATGAACAAGTTCTATCTACGATGAGTATAAAAGTTCCATCATAATAATCTTGTAATAAAAATGTACCCACGTCCTTCATTATCAGCTGAAGGGTATGGCTCTTTTTGTTTTCCCTTCTTGATTTTCCTGCTCGATGTTCAAAGATCTAGAAAATGTTCTAGAAAAAAATATATGTAATCCCTATGTATCTCTGTTACAAAGTAACGTTGTATCTCTACAAGGAATCACACCTGCTAAATTGGCTTCCTCTAATCCCACCAAAAACACTAACAATCATTTGCAATTGCACAGTTGCCACAGCAACCAGAATATCAATTTATTCCAGTTTCTTTTATTTTCTCTTCATTTTTTGAGTAAAACTTTCGTGTCTTTTTTCATTAATCTTGATTTTTATTGGCCCTAGCATTCTTTTTTGTATATCAATGTCTTGATCAGCGGCGGAGTTCTTGAAATAAACAGGTATCTGTTTTAACCATAGTATCAAAACAAATTCATATTTTGATATGGTGTCACGTTTTGTACCGGTAGTTTAATCACTAGGGTGATTGGCTTTTTTAATCATTAGAAAGTCTGAACTTTGTTTATTACACTTGACATTTTCCCGATTTACAGTTTAATCAGTCTCTGAAATAAACCACCATTGACGATTCAAGTGGTAATAGTGGTGGTGGGGGTTTGCACAATGATTTCATTTGAATGGCGGTAGAATACAGATAAATAAGCGTTACTAATTCAATAGGTGTGACCTTGTATTATGTGTAGTATATTCAGTTGGACATTTTACCTCAGGTTATACAGAAATCATTCTCTACAGCAAGGGCCTCTCAGTACAATAATTAAGAGAACGGATTGTCTATAATGAATCAGTGTGTCATCTTTAAATATGGTTCCCCCGTAATTTTTGAGTTTTAGTTTTTCATTTTTGTACACGTTTCGGAATGAATTATGTTATTACCTTGCCCGCACGTCCGTTAACTTCAGTACGGTGACCATCACCATAGTTTCCACTCGACTTCCTTGATACTTTGAAAGGTTTACCACTAGCAGCACATGTCGCTCTGCACGCGTATCATCATTTGCAGAGTTATAGCCTTTGTGAATTGTCTGCACAACTGTTTCATCAGTTCCCACATGATTGCTTTGTAGCTACGCAGGATTTATCACCATATTATGCTCATATTTGCATGTTAATCATACGTAAGGATTCGATCAATATGTATTTGCCGATGATTTACAAACTTGTTTGGACAAATAGTCTGGAAGTTTCTATTATGTTTCCTTTGAACTTGGTAGAGCTCAAAACTATCATTTTTATTTGTGCATATTATTGCAATATTGATCTCTTCATTGTTTTGGAAGAGTCCACGTCCGTTTTACACGAAGCGCGTCATGCGAATGTTTCATACCAAACTCGTCTGAACAACTAGTTCCTGATTTTCGTTTTTTATCAGATAAAGTTTACAGGCCTTACCTTTATGATCTTGTACAGAAATGTAATTGATATCAGGTCGTTAAATTGTGTTCCAATGATTTTTCAAGTACGATAATAAAATCCCTCACCAAGTTTCTACAAACATAGGACGGGGGAATACATTGATCTATGGGGTATGTTTAGCGGCTTCCCGCCCTCCTGGATACTCTAACATTATTTAACGTCAAGATCAGCAATTAAATCACAATGTGTATGTCTCAACTGAATATCCGCCAGGTAAATCGAGTTTCCAAATACTGCCGTTTATCCTGTTACGTCACTATTCGGATCAAAATGTGTGCCGTTATGTTTTATCTCAACAAATCACTAACGGATCGCATTGTTAGAATTGCCAATACAGTTTTCGTTTGAATCTGATTTCGTGTGCACGTGGCTCCCATGTTTCAAGGAGAACGCACTTAAATGTTGAGGTCGATAAGGCTTAATACCGTTGACGAGACCTAACCCCATGTTAATGCAGCCTGTGTAGAATACACATCTTTACAGTGGTAGGTTTTATCTGCATCTATTCCCGAAATGTCTCTCGTCACTTGGTGATGGTTGACTGTATTTAATACAGGGCGGTTGTTCTTGTCCGAACACAGACTTGGCCATTTCCATTTGCCATACGATATGGGTGTTCCTGCCTCAAAACACGTACGTTGGCGCATGAAGAAAATGCTAGTAATTAAAGACTCTCTATGAACATATCATGACTTCATCGCACGTGCTCGATATGCATGTCTGAACGAAGAAAAGTGTTATGTAACACTTAATGTACCGGATGGAAAGACCAACAAGTGCAGCCGAACTGTACGGTTGCTGTACGTTTTTTTGAGGAGTAACATTCACGGTATCTCACAAAACATGTTTTACTACCAATTTGTCTGCTATTGATGTTTTATGCATCTTTTAAACATTTTTATCTTATGGTTGAAGATTGATGTATATTCTTTGATGTTCAAGTTCAAGTTCTTTTTTACTTAGAGTCTTTCGACTCATCAGTTACAAGTAACAAAAGTGCAATATTTTTAGTGTAAAATACAAAATAACATTACACAACATTACACACACTCACAACACAATTACAAATAGAAAACAGTGTCATATGTTTGGAAAGTGAGACTAAGGTATTTATAATAATTGGGTTCTTCTCGAATTTGCAAAGAGGTATGGCGGAAAACTGCCCGTATTTCCCTAAGTCGGCATTTAACGGGGGAAAAAATTAAGGAGTAAAACATTTCGGGTAGCAAAAATGCATACAAAAGATACAAAACCAATTGAATATGAATTTTTAAACTGCTGAGAAATTAGGTATTGCTAATATGATACTGAAAATATAGCCATATACACTATATCTATGAAAGTGATGGGGTTTCCCGGACTTAAAAAAAATACTTTCAACACTTTCCCATCCGAGGACCAACTTTTGAATAAACTTTTTGTGACCGTGATGTAATTTGCAAAAACAAATCGTATTACGGAAAAGTGGTCCTCCTTTGGGAAAGTGCTCAAAATAATGAAAAACAGGGGTGATCAAGTTTCTCTAAACTGCGACCGTTGTTTCTCGGGTTAAATAAGTTTGTAATTGCCAATATCTATATGTTCTATGTAGCCGAATGTGTAACGCAGTTTACTTGCGACTCGAAAATAAACGGTGCAGGTTCGAATCCTCATTCAGTTATATATTTTTTTAAATATTTAGGCATGTGATTATTTTCCTTAATAAGGCAATAGTTTTGTTAAATCGATGGAAAATTTTGTTTTCATTTTAATAACATACCTATTGATTTATCAGTTTTGTTAGTAATACTTTCTTTACTATTTAGTGCGACATACTTCTATCGAAAACATGTCAACAAATCCCTGTACACGGTGTACAGTACAGCTACGCTTTGTAGGTAAGACTATTTTTGATGAAATTTATGAATTGTTTTACCCTCCAACTGTCAATAGTAATTATATCAAGTGCTATACCAAATATGTGGTCTGTTTACAATAATCTATTCTTAGACACGGGATTCCGATATTGCTACCTGTATAAAAATACCTGAGGACGCGTCATAACAGTGCACGGTTGGATGCGCGCACTAGCGTAACATAGCTTTGGGGAAATAGGCATAGCAACCCGCCATATCTCTTTGAACATTTCCCGAAGTTCGTTATTTCTTTTGTATTTTTCACGCCCAAAGCCTATCAATTTAAACATATTTGGCTTTTTAATGCAATAAGTTTTCAAGAAACTTGCTCACAAATCAAAATAACTTACACCAATTACACACTGGACGATTTCACTGATATGTGAACGCCTGTTTTAAGTGTTATTTGGCCCCAAATGACTTCATTGTTGATGGGCCGTCTACAATTAAAAAAAATGAAAATCGGATGGAAATTATTGTAAAATGTGTTATGTGTTTTTCAACACCATCGATATAGTTTTATTTTGTCCAAAACGGCATTCCAAATACCCTATAGTCAATAGATGTGTTCGTAGATAGTTGTAATCATTGGGAGTTCACCGCTATCTATATTTTTCGTGAGAAAATCGAGTTCCAATTTAAGAGCAAATATAATACAAATGCGAAAAAAATCAGTCGAAAGAGCTACCGATCGTACCCCGCTGCGATACACCTAACAACTGCGATTCCTACTCCCCTGGTACAAACCAGTCCGGTCATATCATATCTGAGTATGCTATAATGTCTAAAAAGATAAAACTACAAGAGAATATCATATCAACTTAACAGAAAACAAATTAAAAAACTCAAGTACTGTATTATGTAAAATTTGTAAATTATAAAATTATTTTTAGATTAATTTCAACCTATTGATTTGCAAGACACAATGACAGGACGTTTGGGCAGAATGTATTCAACATTTATCAACTTCTTCTCAAATATTAACATCAAATTTACATACGATGGGCAGAATCTTTCGTTTTTAATTTTGAAAACTTCCTCAATACTATTAAGGAACTTTTTATTTGTGTTAAAGAATGCAATTGAAGCTTTTTAAAATTAATTTTGTCAGGTTTTAGACAATTTTTCTCCCAGCTAAAATAGAACACTTGTCAACAAACATTTCTCCTAAGGTGCCGTATGAACATGACATAGTCGACTGGATGTTCATTTCTTCTCCCTTATAAATGCAATTGTGTGAATTTGCTTCCATGGCGACTAGAAGTTTTGAAAAAGCTTATCAATATTTTTTGGAATTACAAATCAGGACTATGATTATCTTTTGGGATATCTAGCGTTTAGTCCACAGTGTTTTTCAGGATCTCCTATCGAAAGTCTGGAGTCGTACCATTTCCAACCCCCTTGACAAACTTGATGCAGTGTATTATGAAAAGAAAATTAATAAACATTGTAAAGTGAATTATGTAAGATATTAAATTTTAACCGACCTCATGCATAATATTATGTAAAATTTGGAATGAACACACCATATGCACTGTACTTTGACAAGTACACTGTGAGACTAGGAATTAACAAACCTCGTACACTGTGAGATTAGGAATTAACAAACCTCGTACACTGTAAGACTAGGAATTAACAAACCTCGTACACTGTGAGACTAGGAATTAACAAACCTCGTACACTGTAAGATTAGGAATTAGCAAACTTCTCGCACTGTTAGATTTCGAAATAAAAATGACATCGTGCACTGTATTATTGAAATTGCGATTTGTTAATTCCGTGTACTGTAGTAGGAGTAGACAAACACGCATTTGTCTGATGAATAAACTACGTCATTATATTACGCGGAAACGTAAACCCACCCTAATCTGTTAAATTGAATGCGCGCTGCAGGTATCGCGCGCTCCATGCCTGCACTTCACAATTCGAGAGATTTCGAAATGGGAGTCAATTTATGCATAGGTTGCGTAAGGTTAAGATTTTAAAACATGGCCCCTTTCACCGTAGGATGGTTTTGTAACTGGTTGGTGGGCTTACATTTAGGAACCTGTCAGAGTATATTCAAAACGATTTCGTGGGAAATTGGACGTAAAATCTTTGCACTAAAACACTGATGGTTATCGAAGTGCTCTATACAACGTTAGGGTATTTATAAATGATTCATTCTGCCTTCAGCTGTGTGAAGCTGATAAACTAAGACTTACTATACACGATGCTATCGACCAAGTCTGGAAAGCTGAATAGACAATACCGCATCAAGATTCCTATCGGAAACTTGTGATTTTATGAATGGGAACTTGACGTGTGACCTCTTATTTCGTGTAATACACGTGCATGAACAAACAAAAAAAGGAGAAAAAACGTCGTATTTTCCCATTTTTCCCTATTATTGACTTTTTTGTAAAAGACAGTTTCAAAATGAGGATACAGAGATACACAGATTCTATTCTGAATGTAGGACTTACAAAATCCTCTGCTGTCGGCTCAATACGGTGTTTCATTTTTCCATTCGTTTCTATATTGCAAAAGACATTTTTCAGCTGAGGACTCAAAACAAAACAACATCCCGTTTTGTTCATCCTTTTTTTTCGTTTTTGTTCGTTTTTACGAAAGACAAATTTAAGATGAGGACTACAAACAAATTAAAGTTTATATTTACACACATTTTGAAAAGAAGAGAAATATAAACACACTTTAACTGAGTATTAGAAATATGATAAGCTCTTTGAAATCTCTGGAAATAGGTTAAACTTTCTTGGCTTTCTGTTGACCGTTTCACCCTTTAGATAGACAACTATGATCAATATCCCACCATTACAGACTTGTATGCCCGTCGTCAGTATAGATACGTCTGTTGTGTGGCTGACTAGTCTTTAAGGTGACAGCGGGTCTGATTGAGGACTGACACAGGGGAAAGTTTCTGAATAATTAGTCTGGGTATCTTTACTGACGATAATAAACGAGATTGCTGTACGAGACCTGAGACGTGTGATGATTTTCTCACGTCGCTGGTAAGTCACGTGATGCTTTACGTCAGTACGGACTATCTAGGTCAGTGACGTCAAAGGAAACATGTCTGGAGAGCGTGGTGTGTATCATTGACACACAGAGAATCACGAAATGTAAGGACCTTATGTCAGCATAAGTTATTTAATAGAAATATTGATAAAATAACGTGACATTGTAACATATATACTACTTTGATGCCGAAGGCTTTATATTTACCTTTGTGTCTTAACAAGCGCAGGAAAGAAAGCTACATGATATACTTTTACACGCACATTGCATCCATTGGGAGTTACGCTTCAATTCAACTTACCAAACTGATAGATTTTTTCATTTTAAAGATAATTCATTTAAAAAATATTAGATGCACAAAAACTGGTTTAACTTAGCGTCACTCTTTCTGATAATGCACCTTTGTATAAAGCGAGAACGATCAGTAATCTGAAACCCACACATTTTGAAGGTCGATATATAAAACAGTCTGTTGATCTGTTAAAACAATTTGGAGTTAAGTCAAAACGACTTTGTGAACGTACATTCCAGGCTAACCTGTCCTTGAGAACCGTTGAGCGATGTTAACAGACTGGAAATAGCTCAGGACTCCGTCGGCCATATCTAAATGCTGTTTCCTTTGGTCGTTATTTCGACAGAAACATTTTCCCCCTGAGAGTATTGGAATTCTCATTACGAGAATCTTAGCCGGGGTTTTGGTAATTAGTAGGATTACATACAACATTCTATGATCAGTTTAAATGTCAAATCCACTCCTCTATCTCAAAAGGAGGGATACGGGCAGGTGTGTGTGTTCTATTTCTAGTGGTGCGCGCTCCGCTCTCTAAGTGGGATTCCGTGATAAGGACTTCTGTAGCGGTAGGGCAAGAGGTCCTATTTCAGTCTCCGTCATAGGGAGTCGGACGCTGACTGCTTCCTTCACAGCAAAAACAAGTATTCTTTTCATAAATTCTCAATTATTTGACATGGCGTTGTTCCGGAAATTGCATGTTCATAGACGGAAGGACAGTGTTATTCCGGACACTTGTCCACTGCATGGAGGTCAAATGACCATGTTCTGTGTGTCGTGTGACGTCATGTGCTGTCTTCTTTGTCTTGACGAGACACATAGCGCTCACTCTGTGACAGATAAAGATACAGCTAAGGAAAACAAGATGGCGACCGTCACCAGCATGATTCAGCGCATCCAAAAGTCATTGGCTCCGGACATGAAGAAGAAGGTAGAGGCTCTCCGGGAAGGGAGACGGAAGAACAAGAGGGATTTCAAAGACCTGGTGAACACGATCCTCGATCGCGGGGACGATCTCAGGTTACAGGTAGACGACATTGTCAACGAGTATGTCGATGAATGTGAAGCAATGCGAAAACGGAACGACGAAATTTTAACGGAGATTATTAAATGTTATGAGAAGAGCGAGAAGGATATTAATGGCTACATGGCCGTTTTTCTAGACGCCACCTCCTCCGGTCACTTGTCCAAGCTGACGGAAGCAGTGCGAATCTGCAATGACTGTGTTGAGCAAGCGCTTCCCAGGCGACAGCGAACCAAACTGTCTCTACCCAAGTTTGTTAAAGGCAAGACTGATACCGATGATTTAAGGGGCAATATCGGGAAACTTGAACTGTCATCAAAAACAAAGTTTGGAAATACCTTTCACGTCATGTCCGAGTTTGTCCACAAAACACCTTTTCAGTTGCGGTCACTGCGTAAAGCAGGAGTAAACTCGTCTTGGATTGGCTGCTGGGATAACATTGTTCATTTGACGGACCAAAGAGGAGCAGTGTTACGTTCAGTGACATGCGGAGGGACAGTGATGGATATTTGTGTGGGAAGAGACAATCATTTATGGTTAGTGTGTGAAGACAACAGTGTAAGGTGTTTCGTTGGAAATGACGTCATTTCCGGTATTGAAGACACACCTGTAGTAACTGTTAACGGAAGTGAAGTATTAGTACCTAATAATGAGGTGGCACGTGCAGTGTTCCACACAGACTGGACGCCCTACTCCGTCTGTATGAGCACAGATGACCTGTTGTACATCACGATGTCTATGTGCACTGTCACGAATAACCATGTCGGGCGGCTGGCGAGGTACCGCACAAACGGCTTGTTGGTTGACGAGATAGAGAAAGATTCTAAAGGGCAACTGTTATTCGAGAAGCCCCAGAGGATGGCTATTAGCCAGCCATCATCTCTGCTAGCCGTGGTAGATTTTACTCAAAGTGCAGTCGTTTTAAACAAAGATATGAGTTTCCGATTCCGCTATGTGGACGAAAAATCTGGATTTAGTCCTTGTGACGTCACATTTGACCCTGATGAAAATATTTTGATATGTGACTCAGGCTCTAGGTGTGTTTTAATGGTGGATACATCCGGGGTTCTAAAGCGGCGCGTGCTGGAGTTTGATGGAGTGACACCTAGTGTCGTGTCATGTGATGCGGCAGGTAAAGTGTGGGTCGGTCTGGAGGATAAGAAAATCGTGGTGTTCCAACATCGGGCCCCAGACTGATTATAACGATGCCTTCCGGTGTGTCGTCAGGGGTTAACAAATATCGATATCGCAGTCGCTAGCGTCATTGTATTGAACTATTTGTATTATGTATAAAGGTATATATCTAGGACATTTAATAATGTAGTGATCAAAGATATGTTATGCTTGTGTTTTTAGAAAGGAAACACTCCTTGATTTAACTAACATGATATAAACGAAATGTAAGATATGTGATCAAAGTATACAGTCGACATTGTGAGCTAGTGGTATAGGTGATTGATCAATTTGTCCGAAAGGAAAGGGCAAAGAAAATAGGTTTTCAAATAAGACATTATTCTTTGGGGGACAAATTAAGACACTTTACTTACGTGTCACACTCATGTGTTATTCTTGCACTTATCTGACGAAAATGTTCTATCAAGTTGCTCGTTTCAAGCGACACACACGAATATGCTATGTAAGAAATGCTTCTTTACTGATGAAGTATATAACACGGCTTATATACATTGTTGGATTCAATATGTGACAAAGACCTAGGTTATTATTTTGTTTAGTTATTCAACTGTAAACGTCAATAAATTCATAAACATTTTGCATCTGCGTTCAATGCGCCTTGTGTTTTCCCTAGATTTTTTTTGCAATACGAAGTGTTCTGAATATCTTTTGTTTTAATTGGCATACACGAGCTCAGCTTCTCCTAGTATTCATGACAATTTTCCCCACTTACACTTTCTCCTGATAATTCGAGCCTGGCCTTAAACCACGTTGTTTACGTTTTGATACAATGCTGCGGTTACGGGTATCAATCTAAAGCATCCCTGTGGTGTACATTTAAGCATTAAACATCATTCTGTTCCGTGTTATGGTCCTGTAACGCGGAACAGGATTGCAGACAAAATGAACAACGCGCGTTAGCTCGTTATGAATAATTGTCTGCAATTCTGTTCCGTGTTATATGACCATTACACAGAACAGACTGCTATTTAAAGTTTATATTTACATTTTTTCATTTTTTTCAAATGTTCGTTTCTAAGTTCACAACACATTTTTAAATTCTAATTTCGCGGTGTTTGATCTAGAGTTTAAACAGCCCATGCAATTGCTTACGGAATGCTGTCTCGTGACTTTTCCCGTAAACATATAGTTCGTGGAAATTAACACAAAAATATCGATACTATTTCCATAATTTAATCAATCAATATGTTGAATTCACATTTTATAATTGTCTTGCATAAACAGTGAATACTATTTAATCATAGTGAATTTCTTTTGCATATCCACTTGTTAGGGCGCAGGGGAATAATTATCCGGTAGTTAGTCGGACCCGTAGATATATCACTAGGCGTGTGTTATGGTCTTATGACACGGAACTGGCATAAGTAGCGTTATATATTGGCAATGCAGATCAAATGTAAATATTTCTTGAATAGTTTTTGACTGCATCATGAAACTAGTTACTGACGTCTTACTTAATCATGTCGATTTCAGTTTGTAGCCTTGTTAATTAATGTTAACGTCTTAACAGCAATTTCAATAAGACTTGGCATTGTGTAAACAATTATCAGCACATTGAAGGTCACCGCATATATCAGCTTTGATTCACTTTCAAAACGCGAGAACATTTGCACTCAAATTTCTGTTTTATGTTTACGCTCAGTGAGCTATTGGAATGGCGTGTTATTATATCATGCACGTGTAAATGATTAAACACGCGTGTAATTTTTCAGGTCATCTGTGTCGATTGTCAAATGAAAACTTTCGTTGCATCAGACACGGTAGAAATGAATGTAAACAACATTGGGATAAATGCATTAATTACACGATGAACGATATAGCTAAACATTTTGGCCTGTAAGTAGACTATTACAGGATGCAAAATTGTCGTTAATTATTGGCATGTCTTCTTTACTGAGATTTAAACGTAAATTTCAAAAAACATCAACGTCTACTGACCATGTCACACTCTCATGAACGGTGGTCCTTAAGGACACCTGTATCACTGCCAAATCTGAACCTGTACCACTGCCAAATCTGAACCTGTACCACTGCCAAATCTGAACCTGTACCACTGCCAAAAACTGTGACTTCGCATTTGGAGCGTTCAAGTATGTCAACGGCATGACTATAGTTCTGATAATCATTACTGGAAGCAACCTATACTTTCTGGAAAATTTTCGTAAAAAAAAATAAAGATGAAATAAAACAATTGCAATATTGTTCTGAGTTTAAGATTTAGCGGGGCTAGACCGGGATTCGAACCCTGGATTGTTTGGTTACTGCTCTAACCGACTGAGCCACATGGTCAGCGGAAGTGTCCTGGTCCAATTTTGCTTCAGGTTCATATTCAAAACAAAATCAGGGGAGATTACTGTATATACAAAAAAAAACAAAAAAAACACCAGTGCAGTTGGAGAGGAATCTTTAAATTATATAGTCACTTGAAATAAGTAATAAGGAAGAATGTATTTAAAATTTCGATCTTAATTTGTTTTTGACCAATTCCTAGTCTGAATCCTATCCTTTGAAGATTAAAGAGGAGGGACACCCGACTTCAAAGCCAGTTAATTTTACCGTTACGCGACTGACAGATTATTTTGATGTACATCGAACAATCAAACTAGTGTTATCGTCTCGTCCAGAAGGTGGTGCACACTGAGCCTTTGATTTTGCAATGACAAGGGTGCAGAGAACGCAAGTGAAGGAGAAAGACACAAAGCACGTGACGTGACGAACTGTTGAATAGTTGAAAGTATGGAATAGTGCCAGGATATCAGGATATCACTGCGCTGACTGTGCTGGATGGTTCCATTTTCATGACCAAATTTCAAAATATACCATAATTTGTAAATAAAAGTAAGAATGTTCCTCTCTCTCTCGCTCTCTCTCTCTCTCTGATGTGTATATACAATTATTTATCTTATAAGGAAAGGGTGTTAATAATGTTCATGTAACTTGTGCCCAATCCTCTTGCATTTTTTGGCAATAAAATATGTTTAAACTAAACTAAAGCAAGTGAGCGTTGTAACCGCTGTTGTATCGAGGGGGAGACGAGTATGATACTATGATACATCAACTATCCTCCTCTTAGTGCTACAACCGAAGGCAACAGCTACTCATTTAAAGGTCGGTCATTAAAAATACCAAATATCTAAACTGGGAATCTATTCCACAAACTTTCGTTATATACACCCTTGGCACTGATCTAACGTTTCACCAGGAAAAGTTGCAAGGTCACCTGACACAAGAATTATTTACTGGGTCAGATACCCATGTTTTCACAAAATCTCATCAGTAATACTGGAGCCAAAAACACGCTCAAAAGTGTGTGTAAAAAGCCAAATACATGCGGTATCTAAACAAGGCGTGGACGAATAAAACAAGTGTCAGTGCTGGGCCATTAGTATCACGTAATAAAGAAACCAATAGATCAAGGAAGAGTAACCAACAACAGAGAGTACCGAACGAATTGCAAGCAAAATCGTAAATCAATAACCCAAAAAGCGATGAAACTAGCGCAAAATATAATTTGTATGCCTTTAATATTTTTGAACCATGTTCTACCATTCTGTCTGACCAACTTCCGTTATTTACAGTAAAAGTTTCAGTTTATCTGGCTTCATGACAGCCTTGTTAATCTGCGTCAACAGAATACCATCAGAAAGCTAAATACCAAAGATTGGCCTCAAACAGGATGCTAATCTTGAAAAACCCACCCAGTCTTATCTCTGTTATCACAGGAACATTTCCGCTTAAATCCTCACTCAAAGCGACACAGTGATATCTACATACCTGCCTAGTCGTTCATCGTGTAACGTCTATTTCATGTTGTACTTTAAGCGGTGCGTCAATTGCACTAAAACTGCTTTTTACAACATATGAGTTTACCTTTTTGCGTAAGAGAAAATTTTTGCATTTCGAAAGGAAAAGTAATTGATTTTGTTTTGTGGACATTCTTTAAATTCATCTTAGTGCAGTCAATTGATTTAACGACCTTCATTATAAAGATAATGACACGAGACAAAAAACAAATCCCCTCTTTATGTACTAGTATTTTCACTAGCCGTCCGCTTTGGTATTTTCATTGTAAAACGAAATCAGCGAAAGCGGTATTTGTCTAATTACTTTTACAAGTGGACACTACAAAACACTTTTGACTTTTCTGAATTTGTTGGGTAAAGCAACATTACATGATAAGAAATAGTCAATAAGTAATAGTTATAATTTTTCTTAGACTTTTAATAAAACATTTTTAAGCCGTGAAGCTTATAATGTTTCAGATGTTTCCTACCAAATCATTCATAAATTGTCATACAGGGTACAAGATACAAGACACTTTATTTAAAGTTGCATACATGTAAACAAAGTTGCGACAAACATATGTAAAATAACAATTACACATTATATTACAAGTCAATGGAGATAATCACATATACACATACATTTTTGTATTTTATCAAATTGACAGAATATATAGAGAAAAATAAATGCCTTTTTCCATATCACACTCAGTATCAACACGAGACTCCAATATCAGCCCGAGGGCTTATATTGGTCGAGGGTTGATACTGGATGTGATATGGAAAAGGCATCTTTTATTCCGTTTATTACATACCTACTAATAAAATACGGATGTATCTTCTATCTTATGATCTATTTTTCTTTTGAAATTTTGATAAACGAAAATTTTCCAAAAAGGGTGTGATACGTGTTTTGCGGGCTGATACGGGTTTGGGGTGTGATACGGCGAGGGCTGATATGGATTAGAGCAATTGTGACATAGCGCATATACAAAAAAAACGTATTTAGTAGTAAGTAGGTAATAAACACTTATATTGTGTGAAATTAGAAAAATAATACCGAAATCAATCAACAAAATTTGTATAGTTTTGTAAAAAAATATTATTTTAGAAATATATGGAGGTAAAACTAGAATAAGATGCTGCAAAAATATGAAAAGGAAAATCGGAATATGGAACACCTACAAACCAAATTTGATCCATTTTGGATACCATCCAAATTGCCAAAAAATCAAAAGCCAGGCTACGGCAGCAAATCCATCCGATGTAAAATAAAAATAAGGAGAATGTAAGCAATATATGATTGAATTTAAACGAAAAAAACATAAGACACATTTGTTTTTTTATAAATGAAAGTGTTTTTGAGTTTCAAATGCCAACCGTTTGTTACTGTTGTTTGGGGTTAGCGTATGAGCTGTTATTTGTTCAGCTAAATGGTAACCTTGGGGATAGTGTAAGGGATATTACTTGTGTAAGCTTTTACATTATAGCGGTTACTATTTTTGTAAGAATAAGTATTGCTATTTGAGTAAGAGTATGGGTTACTTTTAGGTTAGTATGGGTTATTATTAGGTTAGTAGGGGTGTTTATCATGCAATATTTACATTTGCATGACATTGTCATTATATAGCCTCTTTGAAAGCTGTGTCGTTGGTGAGACTTTTTAAAATTACCATGCCGCACGAGACACAATTCTTAGCGTATTAATTACAAGACTGATCGGAACTACAATATCCAATGTAAATAAACATGATGGCTGCTGAAATATACCTGGGCATTGTGAGACTTGACAATGTCATTGTAAATTTATGTGCAAAAAAAAAGAAATACAAATACTTTTATTACAACAAAAACAGGACCAATGTCTGTCTGCAATATCGTACAAAATGCACATCGGTTGAAATCACCAATGCCGGCAATGGAAACAATTTTAACACTCGTGCAATTTATTAGAAACAACGTCTGTTACACTGCACTTATTAACAGGGGTTCGTTACAAATGTAGGGAAATACACCTAATATATAGACCTACTGACACATAAGTTACAGACCTGCTGATATGAGTCACAGCACACATAAACATTTCAGACATTTGTAACGAACCCCCGCCTCTGCTCCGTCGCAAGATTCACTTCAAACGATATCAGTTTCACGCGTCTCGCAGCCACCGTTTTCTTGAGGTTCTGCCGACATGTCAAATAACGAGGTTGTTATAGAATTTACCGACTGTAGTCAGATTCCCATACAATTAACAAATAAATTCACGTCTGGATTGTTCGAATTAACTTCCAAAAATAACTCCCTCGTGCAGGTCAAGGTCGGATTCACGGTGTTCACTGTATTTATCCATGCGCGAAATTTGTTCCGGGGAAAAATCGAAACACTTTCAAATCCAACTTTCAGCTCAGATTTCTATTGATAAACTTAAATCATCCTATAGACATAAGTGTTTGTTAAAATGTAAAAGTACTACTTTGTTTGCCAATCAGCACGCGACAATACGCTGTTCAAACTATTGAACGAAATTGTGTGGACTGTCAATAAGGCCGGCATTTTTAATTTTAATTATAAATTATAAGTTAAAAAAGAACATAAGAGGCAGAGAAAACGTTTATATAAGTATTGAACTGTTTTTGTATGATAGTTATGATCTATTTGAATGACACAGCTTTGTAAGCAAACAAATCATAATGCGGTAGCGCGCGTTATGTTGTTTGCTTGCAAAGCTGTGTCATTCAAATAGATCATAAATATCATACAAAAACAGTTCAATGCTTAAGTATAAATGTTACTTCTTCGGGTAAGGGTAATAATTCACTGTTTGGGCTAGCGATAGGGTCATTATTAGGTAGTATACTTGTTGATATTTTGGTTTAAGGTAAGGGTTTACTGTCTGGGTAAGCGTTAGAGTTATTACAAAGTTGTATAATTGTTTATGTTTTGGGTTAGGGAAAGGGTTAACTGTTTGGGTTAGGGTTATAACAAGGTATTATAATTGTGACCTTTTGGGGTTAGGGTAAGGGTAATCTGTTTGGGTTTAGCGGTAGGGTCATTATAAGGTAGTATAATTGTTACTTTTTTTTTTAGGGTAAGGGTTTACTAATTGGGTAAGGGTTATTATCAGGAAGTATAATTGTTACTTTTTTGGGTTAGGGTAAGGGTTTACTAATTAGGTTAGGGTAAGGGTTATTATCAGGTAGTATAATTGTTACTTTTTTTTTTTGGGTAAGGGTTTACTAATTAGGTTAGGGTAAGGGTTATTATCAGGAAGTATAATTGTTACTTTTTTGGGTAAGGGTAAGGTTTTACTAGTTAGGTTAGGGTAAGGGTTATTATCAGGTAGTATAATTGTTACTTTTTTTTGGGTGAGTGTAAGGGTTCACTGTTTGGGTAAGCGTAGGAGTTACTGTCTTGGTAAGCGTTAGAGCTACTGTTTGGGCTATTACAAAAACTACTGTTTGGTTAACCGTAATGGTTACTGTTTGGTTTATTGCTATGTCCACAGTTTGGGTTAGCTTAAGGGTTACTATTTGGGTAAACATTAGGACTACTGTTTGGGTTATTGCTATGTCAACTGTTTGGGTTATTGCTATGTCCACTGTTTGGGTTATTGCTATGTCCACTGTTTGGGTTATTGCTATGTCCACTGTTTGGGTTATTGCTATGTCCACTGTTTGGGTTATTGCTATGTCCACTGTTTGGGGAAGCGTAAGGGCTACTGTTTGGGTTATTGCTATGTCCACTGTTTGAGTTATTGCTATGACCACTGTTTCGGTTATTGCTATGTCCACTGTTTGGGTTATTGCTATGTCCACTGTTTGGGTTATTGCTATGTCCACTATTTAGGTTATTGCTATGTCCACTGTTTGGTTATTGCTATGTCCAATGTTTGGGTTATTACTATGTCCACTGTTTGGGTTATTGCAATGCCACTGTTTGGGTTATTACTATGTCCACTGTTTGGGTAATCGCTATGTCCACTGTTTGGGTTATTGCTATGTCCACTGTTTTGGTTATTGCTATGTCCACTGTTTGGGTAAGTGTAGGAGTTACTGTCTTGGTAAGCGTTAGAGCTACTGTTTGGGCTATTACAAAAACTACTGTTTGGTTAACCGTAATGGTTACTGTTTGGTTTATTGCTATGTCCACAGTTTGGGTTAGCTTAAGGGTTACTACTTGGGTAAACATTAGGACTACTGTTTGGGTTATTGCTATGACCACTCTTCGGGTAAGCGTAAAGGTTACTGTTTGGGTTATTGCTATGTCCACAGTTTGGGTTAGCTTAAGGGTTACTACTTGGGTAAACATTAGGACTACTGTTTGGGTTATTGCTATGACCACTGTTCGGGTAAGCGTAAAGGTTACTGTTTGGGTTATTGATATGTCCACTGTTTGGGTTCTTGTTATGTCCACTGTTTGGGTAATTGCTATGTCCACTGTTTGGGTTATTGCTATGTCCGCTGTTTGGGTTATTGCTATGTCCACTATTTAAGTTATTGCTATGTCCATTGTTTGGGTTATTGCTATGTCCACTGTTTGGCTAAACGTAAATGTTACTGTTTGGGTTATTGCTTTGTCCACTGTTTGGGGTATTGCTATGTCCACTGTTTGGGTAATTGCTATGTCCACTGTTTTGGTAAGCGTAAAGGTTACTGTTTGGATTATTGCTTTGTCAACTGTTTGGGATATTGTTATGTCCACTGTTTGGGTAATTGCTATGTCTACTGTTTGGGTAAGCGTAATTGTTACTGTTTGGGTTATTGCTATGTCCACTGTTTGGCTAAGCGTAAATGTTACTGTTTGGGTTATTGCTTTGTCCACTGTTTGGGTTATTGCTATGTCCAATGTTTGGGTTATTGCTATGTCCAATGTTTGGGTTATTGCTATGTCCGCTGTTTGGGTTATTGCTATGTCCACTATTTAAGTTATTGCTATGTCCATTGTTTGGGTTATTGCTATGTCCACTGTTCGGGTAAGCGTAAACGTTATTGTTTGGGTTATTGCTATGTCCACTGTTTGGGTTCTTGTTATGTCCACTGTTTGGGTAATTGCTATGTCCACTGTTTGGGTTAATGCTAGTTTGGGTTATTGTTATGTCCACTGTTTGGGTTATTGCTATGTCCACTTCCACTGTTTGGGTTATTGCTATGTCCACTTCCACTGTTTGGGTTATTGCTATGTCCACTTCCACTGTTTGGGTTATTGCTATGTCCACTGTTCGGGTAAGCGTAAACGTTATTGTTTCGGTTATTGCTATGTCCACTGTTCGGGTAAGCGTAAACGTTATTGTTTGGGTTATTGCTATGTCCACTGTTTGGCTAAACGTAAATGTTACTGTTTGGGTTATTGCTTTGTCCAGTGTTTGGGTTATTGCTATGTCCACTGTTTGGCTAAACGTAAATGTTACTGTTTGGGTTATTGCTTTGTCCACTGTTCGGGTTATTGCTATGTCCACTGTTTGGGTTCTTGTTATGTCCACTGTTTGGGTAATTGCTATGTCCACTGTTTTGGTTATTGCTATGTCCACTGTTTGGGTAAGCGTAATGGTTCTACATGGGTAAGCGATAAGGCTACTGTTTTGGTTATTGCTATGTCCACTGTTTGGGTAATTGCTATGTCCACTGTTTGGGTAAGCGTAAAGGTTACTGTTTGGATTATTGCTTTGTCAACTGTTTGGGTTATTGTTATGTCCACTGTTTGGGTTATTGCTATGTCCACAGTTTGGGTTAGCTTAAGGGTTACTATTTGGGTAAACATTAGGACTACTGTTTGGGTTATTGCTATGACCACTGTTCCGGTAAGCGTAAAGGTTACTGTTTGGGTTATTGCTATGTCCTCTGTTTGGGTTATTGCTATGTCCACTGTTTAGCTCAGCGTAAATGTTACTGTTTGGGTTATTGCTTTGTCCACTGTTCGGGTTATTGCTATGTCCACTGTTTGGGTAATTGCTATGTCCACTGTTTGGGTAAGCGTAATGGTTCTACATGGGTAAGCGATAAGGCTACTGTTTTGGTTATTGCTATGTCCACTGTTGGGTTATTGCTATGTCCACTGTTTGGGTAATTGCTATGTCCACTGTTTGGGTAAGCGTAAAGGTTACTGTTTGGATTATTGCTTTGTCAACTGTTTGGATTATTGTTATGTCCACTGTTTGGGTAATTGCTATGTCTACTGTTTGGTTAAGCGTAATTGTTACTGTTTGGGTTATTGCTATGTCCACTGTTTGGGTTATTGCTATGTCCGCTGTTTGGGTTATTGCTATGTCCACTGTTTGGGTAAGTGTAGGAGTTACTGTCTTGGTAAGCGTTAGAGCTACTGTTTGGGGTTACTGTTTGGGTTATTGCTTTGTCCACTGTTTGGGTTAGCGTAAACGTTATTGTTTGGGTTATTGCTATGTCCGCTGTTTGTGTTATTGCTATGTCCACTGTTCGGGTAAGCGTAACGGCTACTGTTTGGGGTATTGCTATGTCCACTGTTCGGGTAAGCGTAACGGCTACTGGTTGGGTTATTGCTATGTCCGCTGTTTGTGTTATTGCTATGTCCGCTGTTTGTGTTATTGCTATGTCCGCTGTTTGGGTTATTGCTATGTCCGCTGTTTGTGTTATTGCTATGTCCACTGGTTGGGTGAGCGTAATGGTTCTACATGGGTAAGCGATAAGACTGCTGTTTTGGTTACTGCTATGTCCACTGTTTGGGTAAGCGTAACGGCTACTGTTTGGGTTATTGCTATGCCCATTGTTTTGGTAAGCGTAAGGGGTTACTATATGGGTAAACGATATGTCCAAAGTTTGGGTTAGCTTAAGGGTTACTATTTCGGTAAACATTAGGACTACTGTTTGGGTTATTGCTGTGTCCACTGTTTGGGTTATTGTTATGTCTACTGTTTGGGTAATTGCTATGTCCACTGTTTGAGTAATTGCTATGTCCACTGTTTGGATTATTGCTATGTCCACTGTTTGGTTTATTGCTATGTCCACAGTTTGGGGTAGCTTGGGGGTTACTATTTAGGTAAACAGGAGGACTACTGTTTGGGTTATTGCTGTGTCCACTGTTTGGGTAAGCGTAAATGTTACTGTTTTGGTTATTGCAATGTCCACTGTTTGGGTTATTACGATGTCCACTGTTTGGGTAATCACTATGTCCACTGTTTGGGTTACTGCTATGTCCACTGTTTGAGTAATTGCTATGTCCACTGTTTGGGTTACTGCTATGTCCACTGTTTGAGTAATTGCTATGTCCACTGTTTGGGGAAGCGTAGGAGTTACTGTCTTGGTAAGCGTTAGAACTACTGTTTGGGCTATTATAAAAACTACTGTTTGGTTAACCGTAATGGTTTCTGTTTGGTTTAATGCTATGTCCACAGTTTGGGTTAGCTTAAGGGCTACTATTTGGGTCAACATTAGGACTACTGTGTGCGTTATTGCTATGACCACTGTTTCGGTTATTGCTATGTCCACTGTTCGGGTAAGCGTAAACGTTATTGTTTGGGTTATTGCTATGTCCAATGTTTGGGTTATTGCTATGTCTATTGTTTGGGTAAGCGTAAAGGTAACTGTTTGGGTTATTGCTATGCCCATTGTTTTGGTAAGCGTAAGGGGTTACTATATGGGTAAACGATATGCCCAAAGTTTGGGTTAGCTTAAGTGTTACTATTTAGGTAAACATTAGGGCTACTGTTTGGGTTATTGCTTTGTCCACTGTTTGGGTTAGCGTAAACGTTATTGTTTGGGTTATTGCTATGTCTATTGTTTGGGTAAGCGTAAAGGTAACTGTTTGGGTTATTGCTATGTCCGCTGTTTGGGTTATTGCTATGTTCACGGTTTGGGTTATTGCTATGTCCATTGTTTGGGTAAGCGTAAAGGTAACTGTTTGGGTTATTGCTATGCCCACTGTTTGGGTTATTGCAATGCCACTGTTTGGGTTATTACTATGACCACTGTTTGGGTAATCGCTATGTCCACTGTTTGGGTTACTGCTATGTCCACTGTTTGAGTAAGCGTAACGGTTCTACATGGGTAAGGTAAAGGTTACTGTTTGTGTTATTGTTATGTCCACTGTTTGGGTAAGGGTAGGGGTTACTGTCTTGGTAAACAGTAGAGCTACTGTTTGGGCTATTGCAAAAACTACTGTTTGGTTAACCGTAATGGTTACTGTTTGGTTTATTGCTATGTCCACAGTTTGGGGTAGCTTGGGGGTTACTATTTAGGTAAACAGGAGGACTACTGTTTGGGTTATTGCTATCTCCACTGTTTGGGTAAGCGTAAAGGATACTGTTTGGGTTATTGCTATGTTCACGGTTTGGGTTATTGCTATGTCCAGTGTTCGGGTAAGCGTAAAGGTTACTGTTTGGGTTATTGTTATGTCCACTGTTTGGGTAAGCGTAACAGTTACTGTTTGGGTTGTTGCTATGTCCACTGTTTGGGTAATTGCTATGTCCACTGTTTGGTTTATTGCTATGTCCACAGTTTGGGCTAGCTTAAGGGTTACTATTTAGGACAACATTAGGACTACTGTTAGGGTTATTGCTATGTCCACTGTTTGAATAAACGTTACAGTTCTACATGGGTAAGCGATAAGACTGCTGTTTTGGTTACTGGTATGTCCACGGTTTGGGTAAGCGTAACGGTTCTACATTGGTAAGCGATACTGCTTTTGTTTTGGTTATTGCTATGTCCGCTGTTTGGGTTATTGCTATGTTCACTGTTTGGGTTATTGCAATGCCACTGTTTGGGGTATTACTATGTCCACTGTTTGGGTAAGAGTAACGGCTACTGTTTGGGTTAATGCTATGTCCACTGTTCCGGTAAGCGTTACGGCTACTGTTTGGGGTATTGCTATGTCCACTGTTTGAGTAATTGCTATGTCCACTGTTTGGTAAGCGTAACGGCTACTGTTTGGGGTATTGCTATGTCCACTGTTTGGGGAATCGCTATGTCCACTGTTTGGGTTACTGCTATGTCCACTGTTTGAGTAATTGCTATGTCCACTGTTTGAGTAATTGCTATGTCCACTGTTTGGGATATTGAAATGTCCACTGTTTGGGTTATTGCGATGTTCACTGTTTGGGTTATTGCAATGCCAATGTTTGGGTTATTACTATGTCCACTGTTTGGGTAAGGGTAGGGGTTACTGTCTTGGTAAACAGTAGAGCTACTGTTTGGGCTATTGCAAAAACTACTGTTTGGTTAACCGTAATGGTTACTGTTTGGTTTATTGCTATGTCGACTGTTTGGGTTATTGCTATGACCAACGTTCGGGTAAGCGTAAAGGTTACTGTTTGTGTTATTGTTATGGCCACTGTTTGGGTAACTGCTATGTCCACTGTTTTGGTTATTGCTATGTCCGCTGTTTGGGTTATTGCTATGTTCACGGTTTGGGTTATTGCTATGTCCAATGTTTGGGTTATTGCTATGTCTATTGTTTTGGTAAGCGTAAAGGTAACTGTTTGGGTTATTGCTATGGCCACTGTTCGGGTAAGCGTTACGGCTACTGTTTGGGGTATTGCTATGTCCACTGTTTGAGTAATTGCTATGTCCACTGTTTGAGTTATTGCTATGACCACTGTTTGGGTTATTGCTATTTTCACTGTTTGGGTTATTGCTATTTTCACTGTTTGGGTTATTGCTATCTCCACTGTTTGGGTAAGCGTAACGGTTCTACATGGGTAAGCGATAAGGCTAATGTTTTGGTTATTGCTATGTCCGCTGTTTGGGTTATTGCTATGTTCACGGTTTGGGTTATTGCTATGTCCATTGTTTGGGTAAGGTAAAGGTTACTGTTTGTGTTATTGTTATGCCCACTGTTTGGGTAAGCGTAACAGTTACTGTTTGGGTTGTTGCTATGTCAACTGTTTGGGTTATTGTTATGTCTACTGTTTGGGTAATTGCTATGTCAACTGTTTGGGTTATTGTTATGTCTACTGTTTGGGTAATTGCTATGTCCACTGTTTGAGTAATTGCTATGTCCACTGTTTGGATTATTGCTATGTCCACTGATTGCTATGTCCGCTGTTTGGGTTATTGCTATGTGCTCTGTTTGGGTAAGCGTAACAGTTACTGTTTGGGTTATTGCTATGACCACTGTTCGGGTAAGCGTTACGGCTACTGTTTGGGTTATTGCTATGTCCACTGTTTGGGTGAGCGTAATGGTTCTACATGGGTAAGCGATAAGGCTACTGTTGTGGTTATTGCTATGTCCACTGTTTGGGTAAGCGTAACAGTTACTGTTTGGGTTATTGCTATGGCCACTGTTTGGGTGAGCGTAATGGTTCTACATGGGTAAGCTATAAGGCTACTGTTGTGGTTATTGCTATGTCCACTGTTTGGGTTAATGCTATGTCCACTGTTTGGGTTAATGCTATGTCCACTGGTTGGGTTATTGCTATGACCACTGTTCGGGTAAGCGTTGCGGCTACTGTTTGGGTTATTGCTATGTACACTGTTTGGGTGAGCGGAATGGTTCTACATGGGTAAGCGATAAGGCCACTGTTGTGGTTATTGCTATGTCCACTGTTTTGGTTGTTGCTATGTCCACTGTTTGGGTTATCGCTATGTCCACTGTTTGGGTTATTGTTATGTCCACTGTTTGGGTAAGCGTAAATGTTACTGTTTTGGCGATTGCTATGTTCACTGTTTGGGTTATTGCTATGTCCACTGTTTTGGTTATTGCTATGTCCACTGTTTGGTTTATCGCCATGGCCACTGTTTGTGTGGTCGCCATGGCCACTGTTTGGGGGATCGCCATGGCTACTGTTTGTGGTATCGCCATGGCTACTGGTTGTGTTATCGGCATGGCCACTGTTTGTGTTATTGCCATGGCCACTGTTTGTGTGGTCGCCATGGCCACTGTTTGGGGGATCGCCATGGCTACTGTTTGGGTTATCGCCATGGCTATTGTTTGTGTTATCGCCATGGCTACTGCTTGTGTTATCGCCATGGCCACTGCTTGTGTTATCGCCATGGCCACGGTTTGGGATATCGCCATGGCTACTGTTTTTGTTATCGCCATGGCTACTGTGCGGGTTATCGCCATGGCCACTGTTTGGGGTATCGGCATGGCCACTGTTTGTGGTATCGCCATGGCCACTGTTTGGGGGATCGCCATGGCTACTGTTTGTGGTATCGCCATGGCCACTGTTTGTGTGGTCGCCATGGCCACTGTTTGTGTGGTCGCCATGGCCACTGTTTGGGGTATCGCCATGGCTACTGTTTGGGTTATCGCCATGGCCAATGTTTGGGTTATCGCCATGGCCATTGTTTGTGTTATCGCCATGGCCACGGTTTGGGATATCGCCATGGCTACTGTTTGTGTTATCGCCACAGCCACTGTTTGGGTTATCGCCATGGCCACTGCTTGTGTTATCGCCATGGCCACTGGTTGGGTTATCGCCATGGCCACTGGTTGGGTTATCGCCATGGCCACTGGTTGGGTTATCGCCATGGCCATTGTTTGTGTTATCGCCATGGCCACGGTTTGGGATATCGCCATGGCTACTGTTTTTGTTATCGCCATGGCCACTGTTTGTGTGGTCGCCATGGCCACTGTTTGTGTGGTCGCCATGGCCACTGTTTGGGGTATCGCCATGGCTACTGTTTGTGTTATTGCCATGGCCACTGTTTGTGTGGTCGCCATGGCCACTGTTTGGGGGATCGCCATGGCTACTGTTTGGGGTATCGCCATGGCCACTGTTTGGGGGATCGCCATGGCTACTGTTTGTGGTATCGCCATGGCCACTGTTTTGGTTATCGCCATGGCTACTGTTTGTGTTATCGCCATGGCTACTGTTTTGGGTTAAGGTTAACTTTTTGGTAAAAGAAATTGTAACTGTAATTGTCATGGTTTGTGATTGGCTGAGACATATTGCGCTCTAAGTCTTCTTTTGTTTCGTGGATCGCAATGTATGTTGTTGTAAGGAATGCTTACACGACGCTGTTTGGTGTGAAGAGCAAAATGTTACGATTGTATAAGTTGCCTCTGTGGTGAGGTTTCTTATTTGCTGAATTTTAAACATTGTGCAGCTTCGCTAAAATGTTTTACTTATGTGAATACTCGCACCACAAATCTGTCTTGATTTCCGTTTTTCGATGAGACAGATTACTTCAGTAGCCTGGCTTCTGATTTTTGAAAATTTGGATATTGTCCAAAATCGCTAAAAATTGTTTTGTAGGTTTTCAGTTTTCCTATTTTACAAGATAGTTTTTACGGTCTGGATTCTTGTATATCTAAAATTAAGTAATGTCTTATCTTGGAGCTGTGAACTTAGTTTCTGATTGCCCTTGGATTATTTAGGATACTTTCAGTACTTGTCCCAATTACAATTAACATGTATTTCTTATTTGATGTTCACCTATTTGTCGAATGAAATTAGTAAGAATGACGTTAATGGTTGAAAAAGGATTTAGCTTTAAGTGCCGATCGTCCCTACCATTACCAAACCTAGTCAATTTTCATGTTAGCCTTTTGACCAGCCAATGGGTCTTCTTAACGCCTCTATGACCAATCACAAAATTCCACCACTGTCATATGGGTCTTATAAGTTATGCGTGCTATAATAATGAAAGACAATTAAAATGATATTGATTATCATCTATAAACTACTTTATACCACCTACTGGTAGCATGATACGTTCATTATCATTGTGAGAATTCTCAAGAAGATGCGGAGAACAACTTGAGAATGGCTTACTTCCGTTTGGGAACGTATTTTCTAAAAGAAGAACGTAAAAGTAAACAAATTATATATGAAAAATATTGTGAGGAAAATAACAACCTTTAAGCGAAAATTTGCATATGGAGAAACCAATGACGATAATATAGTTTTAAATTATCTTTCTACATAGTTTTATGATTAATGTTAATCCTACACGGAAATATTCTATTTGTTTACGTTTGTCACAGACAGAAGTTCTTGATGATCATTTAGCCTAGAAGTCATTTGGAAGATATGGTATTAAGTTGCGGTAGCCTCTCAATTGTATCCACGTGCTCGTGATACTCTGTACATATATTATTAGTTTCATTCCAGGAACCGACATGGAGTGGAGCCTTGTTATACTGCCAACATTTGTCAAGTCTAATTTTGGCGGTTAGGGAAGTTTGGACGGTAGTGTATCGATAGAGACATATAATAAAAAAGTGAATTCATTAGAAAATTTTGACCTGAAAATATTTTGGAGGTAATCGAGGTAGTGCATGCACAGGGACCTGATAATTTGTTACAGCTATATTTTGACCTAAACCAAGTGTTCAGAGTAGTTTTGCATGTTTTAGGGAGTTAGATCGACTTTCGGTAAAATTGACACCCCTAATGATCAAATATATAAGGGCGGAAAGCTCTTGATGTCGAAAAGTCGACCCCACCTAACTTTCTTGTATCAAAAACAACATTTCTAGTTGATCTACGGAAAATGCTTAGTACCTATGGAAAGATGGATAATTTTTCTTTTAAAAACCTCCTATATTTACGTAAAATGAAGTTTCCTTCAGCAGACGTGATCTCCATTTCCTCTAAAAACATACGCCATTTCTAGTTTCAAAATTTTTCGCAATTATCGTGTCACTTTTTGTATATGCCGAAACATGCAGTGTTGGTTCATTAAGTGTACCAATGGCTGCGCTACCAGCCAATCACACCTCGGGTTTCGGCACATGGCTGACGTCAATCTCATTAATATACCAAAAAGTGGTACGATGACTGTGAAAAACTCTGAAACTCTGAAATGGCGTGTGTTTTTGGAGGTAACGGAGATACACTCTACGTGCATACATGAGGTTTTTAAAAGAAAATTATCCATCTTAGCAAATTTTTTTATGCAAGGAATTTAGGTGGGGTCGACTTTTCGACAACCTTAGTTTAGGTCCAAATTTATATAGCCTGTGATTACATTCACGTATTGTATTGGCGTAAAATGAACGTACAAAGAGACACAACTCTTACTGTATATTTCTACCTGAGTCAGAAGACCATCACGGGTCAGAATCGTGTGTATGACATGGAGTCTGGAAACTCAACTCATACATACTGTGAATGACATCTTCTGTTTTGTCATCAATTAAATCAATATCATATTGTCCATTATTGAGAATATTAAGAGGGTTAAATGTCCTTTTAGATCCATTTAACTGACCCATTCCAAGCTGAAAACATGCCCCTTTCTTCTGAATTTGTCCAGATCAGGGTCTGTTTCCAGAAATACCATGATAAAACCCTGAACATACTTTGTTCCTTTGAGTTATCAGTGGCTTTTCTAGAAAATCTATCCAGACACCACTTATATAGTTGTCCAACTATCCAGCCACCACTAATATAGTTTTTATTATTTGTTTATTTTTCAAAGTATTTTTCACATTACAGTAACATATACATTTCATTATACATAATGAATTCCACTTTCACACATACTTTCATACTAATTAATATTGCTATTTTGTAAGTGGTATTTTTTTTTATTGTAATGTTATATTAGAAAGGAAGGAAAATCAGAAAAGAGAAACAAGAAAACAAAGAAATAGAGGAAATAAAGATAGGTAAATGGACAGAAAGAAAGACAGACAGACAGACGGAAAGATAGACAGACAAGAGGAGAAGTACCAGTATTAAACAGACCAATTAAAAGGATAGAAGTCTGGTAATATATAGGTGTCAGTAGCTAAGTAATTAAGATAATACATTGAATGTTTAAATTTTGTC
This sequence comes from Mizuhopecten yessoensis, assembly GCF_002113885.1. Classification (NCBI taxonomy): domain Eukaryota; kingdom Metazoa; phylum Mollusca; class Bivalvia; order Pectinida; family Pectinidae; genus Mizuhopecten; species Mizuhopecten yessoensis. Next base: position 1,067,148 of record NW_018408623.1, on the reverse strand, counting down.
TCTTTTTTTTCAAATAAATTAAAATTAGATCAAACATATAAACAATCGGCAAAAAGTAGGTCTAGGAAATATCAATAAGCCTTTTCCATTTTTTCCACTCATTCTGGAAGTTAATGAGATATATTTCGTCTTTACTATTTGCAATATATTTTTGAATACTGTAATGTTCTTTAATTGAACTTTTAATTCCTTGTATAGATAAAGGCACTTTAAGACATCTTGCCTTGTATATATACTGTTTTATTATTAAAATAATACTATTGTCACTTTTATTAAGTCCGTTATAGTTATAAAAACCAAAAAGAAATGTTTGTTTATTATAATCAAATGGAATAATCAATGCATCTAATAAGAACTCAAAATTTTGTAAAAGATTTTGTACTTTGTCACATTCCCATAATACATGCTCTATTGTCTCTATTTCTAGTTTACACAGTTCACAGTAAGGGCTATCTACTATTCCTGCCTTAAACAAATATGCATTAGTTGTCAAAATGTGCTGATTAATTCTGTACTGGAACCACTGTAATTTGGTATTTTTCGTAATTCTAAATGGCATTATATATATTTTTTTCCAAACTTCATCATCAAATTGAAATATATCATCCCATTTTTTTTTACCTGTTGAAATAGTATCATTTTTACAAAATAAGCTATAAAAATCTCTTATCCCCTTTTTGTTTTTCAAAAACATTTCTATATTAATTGGTAAAAATGGATAGTTAACCTCTACATTTGACATATCTTGTTGTATAATATACTCTCTAATGGCAGTAATTAGACCCTGGTATCGCAAAAAGTTTGTATTAATATCATAAATCTGTTTGAATTCTTGAAATGTGTAAAAAGCATTGGTATTTCTGTCTCTGATTAGATCATCAATTACAATTATTCCTTTATTGTACCATTCCCTGTAAAATATACTTCTATTTTCTATTGAAATATTTTTATTATACCAGATGGGCATTTTGAAATTACTGCTAGGGGACTTATATTTTTCAATAATTTTTCTCCATGCCCTAAATACATCAATCCAAAATAGATTTTTAGTTTTATTTTGACATTTTGAAATATAATCAGTTCCACAATTTGCCAGAATGTTTTTATCACAATATAATTTTAAGATCACTTGCCATTTACCAGAATTCATATATAACCTCCTAACCCACGTTAATTTTAACGAGTCAATAAACGACTGTACATGTAACATTTTAAGACCCCCTTTTACATAATCTTTAACAATGACATCTCTCTTAGCTTTATCTATTTTACTATTCCACAGAAAATTAAAAAGCTCTATATTTAATTTTTTAAGAAAACAATCATCTGGATTTGGTAAAGAGATAAAAAGGTGGTTGAATTGTGAAATTAATAATGATTTTATGATATGTATCCTACCAATAGGAGTCAACAATCTTCTTTTCCAGGTTTTAATCAAAGTTTTGAGTTTTACAAATTTCTTATCGTAATTCAATTTTGTTATCCTATGTAAATCTACATCAAACTCAATACCTAAAAGTGTAAATTTCCTATCCCCCCACTGCAAATTCAATTCAGGATAAAGAATTTCATCACTGTATTTTTTACTACCTATCCAAATAACATGTGTCTTTTCTATGTTTATTTTGAGTCCAGAAATATTTGCAAAACTTTTCAATTCTTTAATTGCCTCTTTTAATGAAATTTGTGTGCCATCTAAAATCAATGTAGTGTCATCAGCATACTGGGAAAGTAAAAGCGGGCAATTGTCAATATTAATACCATTTATATGTTTATTATTTCTCAGTCTTACAGCTAAAATTTCAGCGCATAATATGAATATATATGGAGCTATTGGATCCCCTTGCCTGCAACCTCTTTTAATATCGAAAAAAGATGATAAATTTCCCCCTTGATTTATTGCAGACTTTGCGTTTGTATGAAAGACTTTTACCCATTTTTTTATGCCATTGCCAAATTTAAAATAATCAAGAACTTTTTCAATAAATTTCCAGGACACTGAGTCGAAAGCCTTTTCAAAATCTATAATTAACAACATTCCTGGTATATTATTTTCATCTGTATATTGCATGACATCATAAATTAACCTAGTATTCTCCCCAACATAACGACCCGAAATAAAACCTGTTTGATCTGTGTTTATTATACTATTTAAGACTGTTTTTATTCTCCCTGCTATTGACCCTGATGCAATTTTATATATAATATTCAGAAGAGAAATTGGTCGCCAATTTTTTAGAAACTGTCTTGGTTTATCCCCTTTAGGTATACATGTTATTATTCCCTGTCTTTGTGTAACTGACAATTGTCCATTAGCGTAACCAAAATTGATTGATCTCACTATAAAGTTATTCAGCTGTTTCCAGAAACATTTTAAAAATTCAACCGTAAAACCATCAGAACCAGGGCTTTTCCCATTTTTCATATTATTTAATGTATGTGATGCTTCTTTAAGAGTTATAATGCCCTCTAAACTATCAGATTCTATATTATTCAGTTTAGGAACATGAAAGTCATGTAAAAAGTTGTCTAAATTAACATCATCTATATTATCATCATTGGTATATAAAGACTCATAAAATAATTTAACTTCTTTAAGTATCTCATTTTGATTAGTTATTATATCCCCATTTTCTTTTTCTATTTTTGGAATTATTTTTGAGGTATAATTTCTGTTTTCGAGATTAAAAAAGTAGTTAGTTGGCTTTTCTCCCTCTTCAACCCATTTAGCTTTAGATCTAATAATGCTACCTCTTAGTTTATGTAATCTTATATTTTCTAATTCTTGTTTTTTCTCCTTTAATTTATCAAAATCAATATTTTCAACCGATTCTAAATGTTTTATAATATCTTTTAAATTGTTTTCTAAATGGTTCTGTTGTTTTTTCTTATGTGAAGCATATGAAATAGTTTTCCCTCTAATTTCTATTAATAACGTTTCAAAAAACAGCTGATCATCTATAACGAATTGGATCTCAGAGTCCAGAATATTGGATATATTGTGTGGATTATACACTGGAAGAGCATATTGGGTTTTAACGTCTAAAATAATTTTGTTTACAATTTCAAGATAGTCTAAATCATGCAATAAAGAATTGTTAAACTTCCATAGTCCTTTCCCCTTCTTAAATTCATTAAATTTTAATATAATAAATGGTATAGAATGGTCAGATCTGTATCCTGGCTCAATATCAGTTTTATTTACACTAGGTAGTAAGTTTTCAGAAATGAGAAAAAAATCTAGGCGGGCTTGTTTAATTGGATTACTTCTTCTCCATGTATATCTTTTATTATCAGGATTCTGTTCCCTATAAACATCAACCATTCCTAACTCTTCAATTATTTGTAAGATATTTTCTCTAGCTTTTGGGTTATTGATATTTTTATAGCTTTTATCATAATCAATTTCAGGGTTTAATACTAAGTTAAAATCTCCACATATTATAAAACATTCATTTTTAAAAGTATCTATTGATTCTACTATGTTGTCATAAAAAGATGGAGTATCTGAATTTGGCCCATAGATATTTATAAGTGTAATTTGTTTCCCTTCTATTTCTAAATCTAATGCTATGAAATTCCCAGTCAAATCCTTTTTAACCTTTAAAACCTTCACCTCAAAATTATTATTAAATAATATTGCAACCCCCCTAGAATTTGACCTCAGAGAGTTAAAGTAACACTCATATCCCCACTCTGTCCTAATTATTCCTTCAATTTCTTCAGTAAAATGAGTATCTTGTATACAATAGATATTAAAATCTTTAGACCTTAAATATGAAAAAACATCCTTTCTCTTGGTTTTATCACCCAATCCCTGACAATTTGCCGATAATATTTTAATACCTTCCATTAACCTGGACATGTGCAAGGCCTACTGACTGGAACAACTAGTCTGGCAGCGGAGATAGAAAATAGAAGAAGGGTAAGACATAGAAAGAGAAAAAAGAAAGGCAAATAGAATAAGTAAATAGTCATACTAAAATTGGGATTTGAATACAACCTAATTACACAAGAAAAAGACTAGTTTGGCCATCTCCATAACCACAAGTGCATGTACTTCCATATAGCGTTCACTTCATATCACAGATTAATTAATCTCAATTAAGGTATATGGTCAATATAATACAATATTATTAATATTATTATCACAAGTCTAAGACTTACAACGACTGGAAGAACAGTGCGAATAGCGTTTGTGCGAAGTCTGTTCACCATCGTGACTCTAACCGGAAATCAGACACTACATTATAACACAATAATAATTAGAGTAGAGTACGGACAAGAACATCCGGAAGTTTTTTTTTTTTTTTTTTTTTCTTTTTATCAAAAATGTGAATTTTTACTTATTTGTTATTTAATATATATGTATGACGAATACTGATACTTGATAGAATATTTTGAACAGTATGTACATTATTTAAAGTCGATTCTAGACGCCCATGTATATTGTATGTATATTTATATATATGTCTAGGTCATAACATTTTGAAAATATAATAAAAAATTATAAAAATTAAAAATAAATCTCAATTATGTCACCCACTGATCGTAGAGATCTTAATACTGATGCTTATGAAAGTGCCATTGTATTTTTTACCACACTCAAATTTGAAAATTTTAACTCACACATATTGTTCTGTACACATTAGCACTACTCTCCTCAAACAGTGTGTGGAGATACTTAATATCTTACAGTAGATTATAAATTAAAATTTTCAAGACAATAATTATCTGAAACATGTTCCAGCTCTGCACAGGTAATGAACTATATATTTATAAACACGAGTATATGTACAATTTTATGCTATATTGTTTACAAAAATACACACTTCACTAAAATCAAGTTTCAGAGTGTTTGAAAATTTTGAACTCACACATATTATTCCGTTCATATTAGCAAAAGCAAAGATATGTTTTGTTGATCTGCTCTCCTCAAACAGTGTGTGGAGATACTTATTATATTACAGTAGCTAGATTATAAATAAAATTACAAGACAATAATATCTGAAACATATTCCAGCTCTTCACAGGTAATGAACAATGTTTATCAACATGAGTATATGTACAATGGATGAGCTATAAGTAAGACAGTTCAAGGGTCAGACCCATCCACTGACAACACAGATGTATCAACACTGCTCACCTGCTTCTGATGCTGCCTCTGTTTATGTCCAATCATATTTTTCCTTTGATTCAGAAAGTTTTTGGAGTCCTGGATGTGTTCGCTTAGCACAGAGTCAATATTGTCAAATAGGTTGAAACGTACCCTCCTTTTTGTTTCACTGCACAGTCCGTACACTTGACAGTTATAGTACCAGCCGTACTCTATTTTATCATTGGATCCCACTTTGTCTATTAGTTGAATGTTTCCTTTGGTAATGTCTTCTGACACATAAATTCCTGTCTTTCGAAGTGTCTGTTTATTTTTCATAACCAAGTATTTGATGTCACTGTTGAAGAATTTCACTATCACTTGGCGTGGGGTTGTCCTGCTAGGAATACGGTGTATAGCTACAATATCATAATATCCATCAATATGGACTCCGGTGATCTGTTGTAAATTTTTTGTAATGTCCTCCCTAAGGTTTTCATTTTGGGTTTCCCGCAGGCCGCGGATTATATAGCTGTCCAGCTATCAAGCCACCACTAATATAGCTGTCAAACTATCCAGCCACCACTTATATAGCTGTCCAAATATCAAGCAACCACTAATACAGTTGTCAAACTATTCAGCCACCACTAATATAGTTGTCCAACTATCCAGCCACCACTAATACAGTTGTCAATCTATCTAGCCACCACTAATATAGTTGTCAAACTACTCAGCCACCACTAATAAAGTTGTCCTACAATTCAGCCACCACTAATGTAGTTGTCAAACTATCAAGCCACCACTAATATAGTTGTCAATCTATCTAGCCACCACTTATATAGTTGTCCAACTATCAAGCTACCACTAAAATATTGTCAAACTATCCAGCCACCACTAATATAGTTGTCAATCTATCTAGCCACCACTAATATAGTTGTCCAAATATCAAGCCACCAATAATACAGTTGTCACTCTATCTAGCCACCACTTATATAGTTGTCCAACTATCTAGCCACCACTAATATAGTTGTCAAACTATCAAGCCACCACTAATATAGTTGTCAAACTATCCAGCCACCGCTAATATAGTTGTCCAACTATCCAGCCACCAAAAATACAGTTGTCAATCTATCTAGCCACCACTTATATAGTTGTCCAACTATCCAGCTACCACTAATATATTGTCAAACTATCCAGCCACCACTAATATAGTTGTCAATCTATCTAGCCACCGCTAATATAGTTGTCAGACTATCCAGCCACCACTAATATAGTTGACAAACTATCTAGCCACCACTAATATAGTTGTCCAACTATTCAGCCACCACTTATATAGTTGTCAAACTATCCAGCCACCACTAATATAGTTGTCAAACTATTCAGCCACCACTAATATATTTATCCTACTATCCAGCCACCACTAATATAGTTGCCAACTATCCAGCCACCACTAATATAGCTGTCCAGCTATCAAGCCACCACTTATATAGCTGTCCAACTATCAAGCAACCACTTATACAGTTGTCAAACTATTCAGCCACCACTAATATAGCTGTCAAACTATCCAGCCACCACTTATATAGCTGTCCAACTATCAAGCAACCACTAATACAGTTGTCAAACTATTCAGCCACCACTAATATAGCTGTCAAACTATCCAGCCACCACTTATATAGCTGTCCAACTATCAAGCAACCCCTTATACAGTTGTCAAACTATTCAGCCACCACTAATATAGTTGTCCAACTATCCAGACACCACTAATACAGTTGTCAATCTATCTAGCCACCACTAATATAGTTGTCAAACTATCCAGCCACCACTTATATAGTTGTCAAACTATTCAGTCACCACTAGTATAGTTATCAAACTATTCAGCCGCCACTTATATAGTTGTCAAACTATTCAGTCACCGCTAGTATAGTTATCAAACTATTCAGCCGCCACTTATACAGTTGTCAAACTATTTACCCACCACTCATACAGTTGTCAACTATCCAGCCGCCACTTTTACAGTTGTCAAACTATTCAGCCACCACTAATACAGTTGTCCGACTATTCAGCCACCACTAATATAGTTGTCAAACTATTCAGCCACCACTAATATAGTTGTCCTACTATCCAGCCTCCACTAATACAGTTGTGAAACTATTCAGCCACCACTAATATAGTTGTCAAACTATTCAGCCACCACTAATATAGTTGTCCTACTATCCAGCCTCCACTAATACAGTTGTCAAACTATTCAGCCACCACTAATATAGTTGCCAACTATCCAGACACCACTAATACAGTTGTCAAACTATTCAGCCACCACTAATGTAGTTGTCAAATTATTCAGCCACCACTAATACAGTTGTGAAACTATTCAGCCACCACTAATATAGTTGTCAAACTATTCAGCCACCACTAATACAGTTGTCAAACTATTCAGCCACCACTTAAATAGTTGCCAACTATCCAGCCACCACTAATACAGTTGTCAAACTATTCAGCCGCAACTAATACAGTTGTCAAACTATTCAGCAACCACTAATACAGTTGTCAAACTATCAAGCCACCACTAATACAGTTGTCAAACTATTCAGCCACCACTAATATAGTTGTCAAACTATTCAGCCATCACTAATACAGTTGTCAAACTATCCAGTCACCACTAATATAGTTGCCCACTATCCAGCCACCACTAATACAGTTGTCAAACTATTCAGCCACCACTAAAGTAGTTGCCAACTTTCCAGCCACCACTAACACAGTTGTCAAACTATTCAGCCGCCACTAATACAGTTGTCAAACTATTCAGCAACCACTAATACAGTTGTCAAACTATTCAGCCACCACTAATATAGTTGTCAAACTATCCAGTCACCACTAATCCTGTTGTCCGACTATTCAGCCACCACTAATATAGTTGTGCTACTATTCAGCCACCACTTATATAGTTGTCCGACTGTTTAGCCACCACTAATTCAGTTGTCCAGCTATTCAGCCGCCACTAAGACAGTTGTCAAACAATTCAGCCACCACTAATACAGTTGTCCAGCTATTTAGCCACCACTATCGTAAAAACAAAATCCCTGATTTACGCGAATTTGATTATTTGTCAATTTTGCTGTATCTATTTTTTAACGGATTTCAGGATAAATATACTTACTTTTGCAAACAGACCATTGATATTTTTTTAGCATGGCGACATATCTTTCTTACCATTTTTGTTATTTATGAAAAGGACTATAACTGATGTATATGTATCTAACAGGTATCAACATAAGTATTGATTTGTCTTCTATAAAACCGATATTGCTAATTCGTACTGTGGTTTTGGTAAGAGAAATATGGGTTTTCCTACGTTGAGGAGGGGGTTGGCTTAATAATTGACTTTAAAGCTAGCGGTTTAGCTACAAACTCGACAAAATTGATCCCGATACAAGACTTCTATGACGATGGAATGTTGATTTTCTGTGAAGATCATGAAACTTGAACCACAATAAAATATTGACTGGTCATTTCTTTAGTTATTTGTTTTTACAGTTGGGAGTTGACTAACAATTACAATCATAGTAAAATGATGAATGGTTATTCTCCAAGGTACCATCCTCGATACTCTAGGGGTTACGCTCACTTACGCTCTTTGCACCCCTGGAATATGTCATAGCAAAATTGAAGGCATGCTGCTATCTATTTGATTGGTCTCGGGTAAAAAAAAACACCTGACCAATCGATAGGATGATACCTATCCTTTGAAGATTACAGAGGAGCGACCGAGACATTCTTTTGATGTACATCAAAGGATTAAACTAGTCTCCTCGTCTCATCCACAAGGTGGTGCACACTGAGCCTTCGATTTTGTCATGACATATATTCCAGTGGTGAAGAGAGCGTAAGTGAGCCTTACACTTGAAGGGTCGATGTACATGATAATTTACAAACACTGTAAAATGTACACTGATTATTTTTTGATGACCATCATTTCTAACAATCAAAGTAAAATTTGGACTGATTTTTTTCGGATGATCATGATAGGTTATATTCACAGTAAAATGTTGAAATATTTCTGTTTATTGATTGGTGAAGGTTTTGTTTTTCTGAACCTTTGTTTTCAAGTAAACTATGTATACTAGTTTTGACACGGGAATAACACATTGCTACAACACTGTAGAACTTAGACATTCATATTCTTCCAACCAAACAATACACAAAGGAAATCCTCCATGTCCACAGCTACAGCCTTTATTGTATATTCTGGGTCTGAGTTTATGACCCTGAGAATCCCACCATATATGAGGATTTTTCTCATCCTGTCAAACGCAACACCTCCATTATGTGATAAGTACACACTGAGTATTTCACCACTATAGACAAACTGTATCTCAATCAGTGTCCATGACAATTACATGCCTTTTCTTATTACCATCATCATATTTATCTTTCCTATCAGCTGCGACATTGTGAATGACTGGACACACTGAGATCCTATATCAATAACACATTAACGGCTTCCCTGTCCATAGCAGCCCTTTAAGGGAGCAGCATTTTACCTTGTGTGGTAAATAGGGAGATATGTTTGGCCATACCAACAATGAAATGGTAACTGGCAGTGACGAATATGCATTTTCACAAAGTCAAAGACCCTGGTCAAATTCAAGAAGGATATAAAGAGAGATGATTATTTTTATATTTAATTTATAATGGTGATTTGTATGCCTTTTATGTTTATCAATTATAACTAATACATTGTACTATTATTCATAGGTTGTAAAGAGCTTTAGAGTAATTTTGCAAATTATATAGGGCGCTATATAAATGTTGTATATAATTATTTTACTTATTACATGGGTGTCTCCTTGGTGCTGAATCTGTGTGTAAGTCGTCTTAAAAATAGCTCCAAGATCTTGCTCCACACTTGGCCATCAGTAGTAAGGGATATACAACCAATAACAGATAGACATCCATTGCTCCAACACTTCGGTCTTTTGCAGAAGTTTGTACATAGCCACAGACCCATTTTAGGGGTTCTGAATTTTGTAATGTAGAGGATAGTTTATGACCACCAGTCCTTACTGACACATACCGATCATTTGAATCTTTACTTTAATCTAAGGCGGAAATTTCCCCGATTGCTAGTTCTAGGGGATGCTGATGATGTTCATTTGGAGTGAAAGAGGCAGTAGGTACCTATCTAGTTCAGGTTTGAAGGAAGACTGGATTTGGAATAAATGTGCAATGTGCATCCTGCATAGTTAATTTCTAGGCGATAACCGTGCTTAGGTGGTGCCTTTTGTTCCTGTCACGTTGTTATGTTGTTTGCTGTACATTTCGAGATTCTGTTTGCATTTCTGTTCTCCTGCTTCATTTGTGATAAAGATAGTGTATGTGTTGTCAACATGTTAAGGTGTTGTTTTCATTGATCTGTTACCACGACAAATTATCACAGTTGTCTCGAAGAAGTTTATCAGTAGAAGTGATGTATTTCCCGAGTTTTGCTTGGTCAATTCTGTCGACGGCATTTTCAGTCTTGAGGAGTTTTTGATTTCATAGCATATATATCTTTTGCTACCTTAATCTTTCACTGTCCACCGATGAACTTCCAATCTTGTTTGTAAATAATAAACAAAATGTTTGCCAGTGAGGCAAGTTCGTTAAACTTTAGGTAACGTTTTAAACATGGGCAGTATGTCACAAAGTATGGTTATCTTAACATGACAATTTATCACGATAACTTCGTTATGCTTCTTCGTTAAGATACTGTTAAAACATATTACTTTGTATTATATATATCTGAATAAAGTCATTGAAAAAGTTTCTGTGTGACCGGTATTAAGTACCAAAACAAGGAAATTCAAGTCGACTGTTGCAAAAGACGATTTTTTAAGTTAATAATAAATAAAGAGAATAATTATTTAAAGCTAACAAATCTTAGTCATGTTAGGTTTCGTTCAATGGCACTATGGCTCCACCTGTCATTACAACAAAAACACTGTAAGATGATCACACTGTGCACACACTGTATATATGTTATTCACAGGAACAGGTCTACATAACCAGTGTATGAGGTAATGTCGAGGATAGCGCAGCGTGTGTGGAGATGTCGTTTAACACAGTTGGTGAACACGGTAATACCAGCCGCTAAGTACTGACGTGTCGATCTACCTGGAATATTACTAAAATCCAGGTAAGCTACTGTTGTCTTGCCTGTCCTAGATAAATTGTTTATTATGATCAAAATACAAGTAATGTTAAACCGTACTGTAGCATGTGACGTTGATGATTAAGGCGAGTTTTAGAGTGAACCGTCCTACTCCATACCCGTCTATAAATAATGCAAATATTTTCACAAATAAGATGTTTTTAAGATCAATCTTACTACGTACTACTGGTTGTCTACACCTTAAGATACGAACACAGAGACACCCCCTCCCTCCCACTACTTCGATCTAAGACTGTACTCATCAAAGATAGACGGCTGTAGTAAAGAGAAGAAATGAAGTTCTTGTTTATACCTGCCAAACAAAATGGCGGATGCCAATGTATTTATATATAGCTGCTTGTGATCATAGTTAAAGGTCAATATATAGAGACATTTTAACAATAAACAGCACTGCTCTCGAGTTCACTAAAGTGGCAGACGCCAACACTTCGGGGTACTCCTCTTATTCTCTGTTCTATGATGAAATGCTGAAATTTTAACGCCGCTTTAGTCATATTTATTTTAAAGAACTATGTCACCAACGTTTATGTTTAATTTTGATAGCACATACTTAGACTGAAAGTCGCAGAATCACATACTGCTATATGCCTTATGATTAAGTTGGCTATTCAAAATCCATAGAAATATTATTCATTTTTTTACATGATATGAACATGTTTTATTTTGTACGAATAAAGATAGACAAAAAACTCTCTTATATACGTATGTATAATGTAGTTTTTGTATGTATCAATATGAAGAAGATCCTAACCACGCCCGGTTCATTACCTAGTACTAAATTACAAATCAATGAACGTTCTTTCATTATTTACATGTTATAGTGAATGTTCACGCACTAGAATAAGTGATATTTTCCTTCACAATTTTTAGTAAATAGTTCTAATAGGATGTGACTTTTTCAGTGATGTGCAAAATGTAAAACAAACATTTTTGATTTCGAAACAATTAATATTTCATAGTTTCTAAGAATATTCTTCTGTAAATGTAAACTACCGATGTCTAAACTTTTAGTTTTTATGCTTTTCATTGTAACCAAATACCAAACTGTTGATAAAGTTAATAAATAAATTCATAAACAAAATAAAAAATTATAATAAAATGAAATATATATCAAAAATAGCTACAATAATATGTTTCCTACTACTGTTCATCTACCAACCAAAAGCTAACATACCAGCCTTCCATTTTTAGAGTGTTTACTTGTTTCAGTTAATAAGGTAACCAGTACCATTGTTCTTTTACAGTCATTATGACCTGATATGCTATCACGTGTTGACAGCGTTTGACATACCAGTTTACTTCGTGTCTAAGATAATTTAGGACTTACATGCTTTCCTGACAAGATGGGTGCATTACGTGTTGTAAGAAACGCTTACATTTCCGGAAGACCAGAAACTATTTATCATCTTTATAATAATAATAAAATAATATACAACATTTGATATAGCTACATGTAACATAAGCCACTCTAAAGCGCTTTACAGTACATAGATATACAATTTTATACAGTCAAATACAATTAGCATATATATTAATCAATACAATATTGAGGAATTCGCAGGAGCTGCCTTATTAGGCGCTAACTACTAGTCCTATGCCACATGGCTAATATCTCCATATGTGTGTATGCCTGTGTGTGTGCTGGAGATGTATTGTGTTCTGTTTGTAGTGGGACCGTGCTTCCAACGGTATCATTTATAGTGCCCCCTCACTTGAATGCTACAGCACAGACACCGCAACACCCACCCCAGACCATTGTATTAATCACCTGGGTTGTTGGGGTTGTGCGGGCAGGAGAAAAACACTTTCTCTAATATTCCATGCGTACGGCGACCTCTGGGATCGAACCCCGGCCGCCTGCTTCGAAGGCCGGAGTGTTAACCACTCGACCAATCCGCCCATATATACTACTACCTTATATAAACACCATGTTTTTCAAATGACTTCTAAGCTTAAAACTACGTAGACATTCTTTTTTGAGAAAATACGTTCCCAAGTGCTGGGAAATGGGAAAATCCGTTCTCAAGTTTTTGTTAAGTCGTTCTCAAGTCGTTCTCAACTTCTTTTTATACTGACAACAAATTATATGTATTTATCATGCTACCGGTAGGTGTTATAAAGTCGTTTATAGATGATAAGATTTATTTATCATACTATGTCAAGTATTTCTTATATTTCATAGGAATTTTTCTTAAATAACAACTTATGATCAACAAGCTGTATTGTATAAGTTGTTGACTGACACAAACCTAATAGTTCCAGGACAGTAAGGATGTCTCTTAGAAACACGTTTCTGGTCATACTTCTGTACGCTGTGATAGACTACACGTCAGCTGATGCAAGTAAGTACACGACAAAACATACAAACTGCTTATAAATGATACAACTACCTAAGAATATCAGGAAGAATGAAAAACTGTTCGATTTTTATAACATTGAACATTTACGACGATTTAACAGCCTTTTCATGTGTTACAAGGCTAGTCCGGCTATTATCGATTTCATACTTTCAAATTAATTACAGAAGTGTCATCAGCAAGTTTTCATTTTAAGCACACCCATAATTAATGACTTAGATATATTACTTTAATTAAAAATGTTTAAAAATGCATTACAATTTAAATATCCTGTTTTGGTAAATGCAACACATTTTTCTCAATTGCATTTATATCAATATTAGAAATGTGTGAGTTACTTGGATATTTAACAAAACACTTATTCTGTCTCTAGAAATAACCTGCTTGTTTAACTGCATTCTTGTTGGCATAGCAACTACAAAAGTGCTGTTCATTGATTAAACGAGTGCTGTTTATTTATTTCAGTTCAGTTGTTGATGGTGAACAATGTGTCGTGTTCTATGATAAATGAAGTGGATCAATTTGATTCGTACCAGTTAAATTGGGACGGTGAAATGCTTCCTCCTAATTGCAAACTTGGTTTTACTGGGAAGAGCATTCTTGTGTCAGAGGCACATGCCAAGTACAGGGTCTGCGTCAAGACCGTCCTCTATGACATCAAAGACTGCAATTTCAAAATGAATTTTTATTGCAACGACAAAATTGACCCAGCCCAGGTAACTATGCTTAAAAGCATAATAATTTTAATTTAAATAAATTAATAAAGCTGATTAATGAATAACTAAAAAGAAAGCACGATATCACTTATAATGATGCGGTGACGTAATAGTTAGAAAGATTATCCAAAGAGCAATGTATATCAAACTAATGAACATTTGAATAATATTCGCTTGATACTTAACAATTGTATAAAATTGACTTTTTTAAGTCGAACCCATCTGAAAATCATGAGAGTGACCTATGACGTCACGGAGAATTAGTGCAAATTACTACTATATCTTAAGCTGATGATGGCTAATTATATGTTAACTGCTTTTAGAGCCTACAAAATGTAAATGGCTAACAGTCAACCCTGCATTTAAAAACAGGTGCCTGTCCTTATTATCAACTAATACTAATAAAAGTCACTATGTTATATTTTTTCCTTTCTATGTAGTAACGCTCGGTCTTAAGAAGTCAATAGCCTTCCAAGATATTAGCACTTTCTGTCTAAGGGAAAAGTGATAATGTATAAAAATTAAAAGTTGAAGAAAATGTTTTCAAAATTGATTAATCGAACGCACCTTTTTTTCACTAGGAGTATACCTGCGGTACCGTGCATCCACCTACGTTTTGTGCTCCAGATCACTTGTTCATCGCATTCTCTAGATCTTCTCTGGCTTCGTCCACGTCCTCATTCCAGTTAATAGTGACAGCGGAAAAAACGTACACAGGTATAGTGGACCTAAATGGGTTACTGCTTTATATTAAATTACTGAAGCAAATGTAAAAGTTTTAATCCATTTTAGCGTACTTTCAAGATGAAATATATCCTTCGGGTATCTGTATACCATGTACTACAGAAAATAATAAAGTTTATACTAAGATATCTGTACCGTTTGAAATGTATTTTACTTTAGTTTTAATTCAATACATTCGAATAGAAATATAACCCAAGTCTGTATTGTATGGCTATTAAAAAAAATAAGAAAAGCGCTGTAACGCTATGTCGTTCAAAGTCAAACATTGTGACTTCATATAGCTATGTCGTATGATATTGGCTAGTCTTTATATGTTGTCATATTGTTGTGATCTAAACGTCTAAACACTTTCACATTTTGTTAAACACGTACATGCAGTATGGAGGTATGAGAGGTAACATGTTTTCAAACGTCTATTACACAGCCCCCGAGGAGAACATCTATCTCGTGTATAGTGTCGTGGCTGGATTGTCCCTCCTGTGCGTGTTGATATTGTGTACCATCATCCTGGTGGTATGTAAGAAGCACAAACAAGTACGACAAGCCAGGACAGGAAATACGCCTGGTCTGTATGACAATGCTCCACCCTCCATGATGCACGGAGCTGCTTTTCCGATTGGAATGCATAATCAGGGATACTTCAATACAGAACAAGGTAGTTTTTTATAAGATTTTTTTTTCTTTTCTAAAATGGATTTCTAGTTTAAATTGTGTTGGCTTACCGACATAGTTTATGTAGTACTTGCATATAAACAATGGCGTTATCAATAAGTTAAGTATGATTGGTTAATATTAATAGTACTATACTCATCATTTCCGCTCTGGAAGGTTATTGAGATATACATGTGTAATGAAAATATACATAAATAATAATGACTATCTGAACTATCTGGGTTTCTATTAGGATGTGACTAGTAAAACGTGCAGTTTAGTCACATGTTCTTGGGCAGATTAATTTATTTATTGTGGGAAGATCCAGTTTAATCCCATTTACCTACAAACGCAACACTTCAAACTTTGATTTGACATTCGTTTAAATTATAAAAACAAACCGTTTCAAAACATGAAGGTTACCTAACGAGAGTGGTTCGGTTATCATATTTATCTTAAACATATTATCTTATTTTATAAAATGCAAAATAAAGTATATTAAATATTGAGAGTTAAATAAACATGATAACCAATTTTTTGTAGGGGACCCTTTTCTGCAATAACGTTCATACTACTAAGAACATGTCATTTGAACACTGCTCATTTTTAACATTTGAAAATGTATCAAGAATACTAGTATTGTAGTGTTGTATTTTTTTTGTATTTATATTCATATAAATGTCGTGTCTATATGTTACCAATGGAGAGTTATTAACGTGTTACCTCCTTGTGTCATTTTTTACAATTTTCCGATTATATTTTCTTCAATTTCGAAGAAAGCAATGAATATGATGATGATTTATAATATATGGTAAAGTGTATACTTAAAATTGTTCTAGATTTCCATCCACGTGCTGTAGCCGTCAGCCTTCCAGCATATTCGGAGAAGGAAGAAAAGAATGAACCGCCTGCCTACACAGAAGTTACCGACATTGGGACAAAAGCATAGACGGTTGAGAATATTTCACAAAGTGTAAAGAAACAGTGTATCACAAAAAGTGACGGACAAGACAATAGTTAGTAAACGACGCAGTTGGGAAAATTGAGTGGTTTTTTCACATTTCCCATAAAACAGAAGATAAAAAAGCAGACGAAAAAGATATGTACATTTATTCGACAATATGAATTTTTTTTAACATCAGCAGGCAATACTTATAGTATTCAAACGACAAACACATAACGTTCTGTATCCATTGTGTTTTTCTTTTTGAATTGAGGTATGAAAACACCACCTAAATGATAATCTTCATCATGCTTTACAGTTTACAGGCACCACCTAAGTGAAAAGTGTTGTGACTATACTGTATGCCGAAAAAAATATTGTCCTTCATATGTAGTGATTATAGTGTGTTGTGTATCAATTTGCAATATCGGGATGTTTCACACCCTATATAGAGGGCAGAAAAGTTGAAATGTGAACTTCGGCGAAAAACAAATCTTTTATAAAATCTTCTATAAGGTTCATCAGTTTGGCAATATGTTATATCAAAGTGTTACTTTCTACACAAACAATGTACGTATTAAACGTTCACACAAACAATGTACGTATTAAACGTTTACACAAACAATGTACGTATCAATCGTTTACACAAACAATGTACGTATTAAACGTGTCGGAACGTTTCAAGACCCCAGGTCTCGTTGTCAAGCTATGGTAGAGTGAGGGGTTTGTATTTGATGTGGAGAAAGTAACATTTTGATATCCTGTATAAAGTATACGGTGTAAATAAACACACTATAAAATGTTGTTTTCTTATTTTGTCAATATTAAAGTTATCTAAGTGATACATAGCATGATCTGTAAAACAAAACATTGAGATTTTAATGTGATTTTATATTTTCATTATTAAAATTTGAAAAGTACCTTAACAGGAATGTTTATCAATCGTCCATCAGGTAAATACAGCTTGAATGATGTTTTTATTTTATTTTGTAGATTGATGAGATGCTATAATTGATCATATAATAAAAAATGATAATATTGTTAATCCAAAATTTGTAACTGTTTTGTAGATTTTCTTCGGTTTTTATTTTGTTTTAATAAAATACGTTAGTTTTGTTGATTTGAAGAAATTGTTTTTTATCATTCGACAATATATCAGTTATGTTTTATATATTACAAATAATAATTTCACACAATTGTTCAATACGGGTGATCCTCCGACGATATTTGATATGCTTGATATTTTTCTTAGCTCTCAAATCACATTTCCGTTTGCGTTAACATGCACTGGTGTTGATATCGCTTACATTTTGTATACTGATAATGTGAAATATTACTTTATAGTGCCACTTTCAATCATTCCGGTTATCGTATCCTGCTTTGAAAGCCTACTCTCTCATTGAAAAATGTGGTTAGAACAAATATTATGTCGGGGAGAATTAGGTTCATCTATTATAATTGGAAGATGATGTTTCTTATTTCTAAATAATAGGCTATTAATGTGTATATACAAAACGTACTCGACAATAATTGAAGCAGGTGGAGCTTAAAAGCTAAAAACTTATGACAAGCAATTAACATACAAAGTAAACAAAAAACAAAAACGTGTACTCACAATGTCAAAATAAGAATAAATAAGTTGATACAAAAATAATAACAGGGATACGAACACAAAAGGACACACCTACATTAACTCCACAGAACACCAGTCACATGTGCATCCGGCATGGTGTCTTCAGGCAGGTGTATGTAGGTCACCAATGAATAATGCAACGAGAAACGATATACATTTCTTTACTTATGGTATTAACTGAAAGTTCGTATTTTGTAATCAGGTCATGATGTTGACAAATGTCTTCAGCGTAGATTGTGCAATCTCTGGTTGAAAACCCTTGCTGAGGATTGAAGGCATATATCTAGAATATCATGAAACTTTGAACAAGTACCTGAGGCGCCGAGCACCAGCGACATGTTTCTCCATAAGGGAGGTTGTTAATAAAGCGAGATGATCATTGTTGTCACATAATAATAAGCATGATAAATGTAGTGTATATATTAGTAATATCTGCAGCATGAAACAGACTACCACCCTCACCATAAGAGTATGTCTTTGCCTTATTGTGCTTGTTCTATTACTTCTATTCTGATGTATTTGAATCAATTTGTTGGAATGTTTTACAATACTTGTATAGTACCGTTAAGATAATAAATGTATGTTTGTGTCTCGAAGTATACAAATCCTAATACGGGCAACTAATACATGTATGTCTAGGAACTTGAAGCAGACGACACGTGCGTACTGTACACAATTTCAATACAAATAAATTAGCCGGCTTATCATTACAGTTAATCCGGGTGGGGACAGCTACTGGCTGCCACATTTCATACATGTGATCGATATGACACACCAACATGTATGGATATCGATTGAGACTTAACATATGTTTAAGGCCCTTTCGCCATGATCTACATTTTGTTAATAACCATGCATGTGAGATGAGAATTTAATGCAGTTATTTTTTTGAGTGTAACGACAAGACGGCTTCGAGCATCAATCATCCTTCGATGATTTTTTAATGAGAACTGTGACCAAATAATAAATATACTCAACATTTGATTTTATTGTTACTAATATCTTATATTTCCAGTGTTGTTTTATGCATGCCTATATTAAGGGCATTGATTTGATTAGTGTTCTAAGATTATATTATGTTTTTTAAATTTGTTTTCACCTATTCTACCCTGATGTTTCGGATCAAGCATCTTTAAAAGACAGCGAGAGGATACCAAAATGTGAACGAAAACCCTAATTTTAAATCGATAACTCTAGGAAAAATGATGGAAAATAGGAAAAATTTACATGACCCGTAAACAAAATACAAGGAGATTAACACAGCGTATTCTGGTATCGTATGCGTGTTCTGATTCATCATCGACACCTTCCATATAAATCTAGGTGATATCCAAACAATGTCACTTCCTCAATGTGAGACCCAGGGTAGTAACAGAGAACCCACAAAACACATTAATGATCATGATAAAAAACTCTGACCATCGTATGTATTGCACAAGGAATATTTCCAAATAAGATAACGATACAAATGAATGTACCTTTTCCATTTATCCGGGAGGCATTAAAATAATAAAATATCTCGTGTTTATGTCAACTTTGTTGTTACATCCGGTAGAAGTGGAAATCAGAACTTGAAGCATACGTTGAGCTGTAAACTAAATCCTGACGTCACTTTATTTTAAATGCGAGTAAACTCTAACTGCATTGACACACATTAACTATGTTGGCAAACGAAGGTACAGGTATGCTTCAAACGTTTGTGTTTCTAAATATAGTTTAATTATTGCTGATCTATTTTGTTGTGTAGAAGCAGGTAGCCGACAGAAATGTGTATTTTAAGGGGATTTGTATATTTTTGCTATCTTTACTCATTCAATATTTTGTTTGTTTTTAATGTAGTTAAACTATTGGTTACCTACAGGATGTTGAATGTGTTATATTGAGTCAGGTGTTAAGTAGTATATATATATATATATATATATATATTTTATGGAAAAATTGACCCTTTACAAATCATTTTATGTTTCTTTTTGACATGAGGTGGTCACCTTATAACTCTTATTATTACACTTATTTTCAGTTATAATTTTCGACATTTTGATAAGAAATCTAGTTTAACTATTAAACAAACGATCACACAGGACTGCATCAGGTGCACTATAATCGAGGAACATTTGTTACGTATGCATTAGTATAACGAAAACTGTTCTCCATGGAGGTTTCGCGCTTCATTTCATACGAAGTCACGATGTTATTCAACTTTCTTTTGTCAAAAGTTCGATTCAAAACAATAGGGTTTTTGATCATCACAAGCATGAAATCAATACCCACGTTACTGGTATAAAAGTATAGAAATAAGAGTATACCTTCATCTAGAAAAGTCATGATTTCACTAAGAAATAATTTTGTTTACAATCTTTTTACATGACGCATAGTTGACGTATTTGTACTGCTCTGTTGATATGATAAACCGGATGTTC
Source organism: Mizuhopecten yessoensis (assembly GCF_002113885.1). NCBI lineage: Eukaryota > Metazoa > Mollusca > Bivalvia > Pectinida > Pectinidae > Mizuhopecten > Mizuhopecten yessoensis. The sequence goes on along the minus strand of NW_018408623.1, from coordinate 1,046,381 downwards.
TATTTATAGCATCACGATGATACACACGAGTAGTAAGTTACCGAAGCAATAACACATCTGCCTGTCGTATTCGTTGGTTGATGGACGTACCTGCAGATAGGGTCTCAGTGTCCGACAGGTAAGTAACCTAATGGACATCGTTTGGTCAAACTCACTAATGTGGTCATTAACACTAAGATGGTGTTTATCATAAACCCTTCCTTTCGATATTATATATACCGTATCTTTATAAGGGTTTACGTGCCATATGTATCGAAGAGAACAAAATCAATTCATGGTTATCAATGAGAAATCACCCTACAAACCAGCCGGATAATATACAATAATAGTGTCGACGCTAAAACATAGATGAATAATCTCAGCTACATTTAAGTTCACTGGAGAGCTGTCATCTTATTTCTCGTACGAATAATGTCTACTTTACGGCCGTTTTATGGTTTGTTTACAGGTGCAGTTGGGAATCATTTGAATATTGAAATGAAATTTTAATAATAAGGGAGAGAAAAACTTGTCATGACCTACCTAATCGTCGGTATTTAAACGTTTAATAATAATCGTAAGGCTCATGTCTTTGTCAAATCTAACATCATATGTGTAAACAGATGATATGACCAAGTAATATCCTCTTTAAAGTACCACTTACCTAGGCACACACACCAGACGGAGGTCGTGGTGTTGTGAAATATATATACATTTTGTTTGTGTATATTTGCATTTATGACATACGTTACATTTTCAGAGATTCAATCTTTCAAAATTTTACGTTTACCTGGTGTTAAGATGAACTGGTTTTGAACAGCTGTTTGTTAAGTGTGACATAAAAGAAAACGATCTTCTTAAGTAGTATTTATGATATCAGATAATATAAAAATTAGGGATAAAAGATTTGTACGATATAAATTACAAACGCATATGTGTGAAAGGTAGACATATAAGAAATCATTCAAAATACAGACCATCCTACGGGAGACCATCCTACGGTAGACCATCCTACGGGAGACCATCCTACGGTAGACCATCCTACGGGTTGATATTATAATATTCAAACGGAAACATGTGGGCGTTTGCACGGATGCCTTTGACAGTATATTGACTGGTTAGCGCCCCCCCTCCTTTACCCAAGTTCAAATATATCCCGAACTAAAAAACTGAAACCGTAAGCCATATACAATTTGTGACAGGGGAGACGAATCATAATCAAATTGTGATATAATACATATTTTCACGCCAGAATGAAGAATAAAAAAATCACGAACTATAGGTTATTGTTATAGTATAATTATATAGCCAGGATTCATTTGAATATGGAACCTTATCGTACTAAGAAAGTATTCTTTAAACCTGTTTAGCTGGGTACTATTTTCAAATTCGTCAACAGTTTTTATCGTTAATGATAAATAAATATATTTGAAGAATCTTTTTTTTTCTTTCAGAAATACGAAACTTTCCGAAATGCTGTTTAAGTTTATAACAGTCATCCTGATAAGTTATGTAGCCTTCCACTCCGTCTCTGGGACAGTGAGTAAGTAAATAACAATGTAACAGGACTGGAATGTTCTCTCCCTGTAATGATACATCCCTTGTTAGCCCTTGTAACGTATTGCCACAAAATCTGCTCATGTACTGATGTAATGCACAGTATTTTTAAGGCTAGGTATCTTATATAACAATCGTAAATCTAAAGACAATTTCGTGATAGTAACGTTCATCCACTCATTCACTTAAACTCGCTGCACACCTAAAATATGTCATGGAAAAATTAAAGGCACGAAGATGGTCATTTAGTGCTAACCAATTGCTAGGTTGATACCTGTTCTTTGAAGATTACAGAAGACCAACATCCGACTGCAAAGCAGGTCGATTTTACCGTTTTACTGTCGCACGATTCTTCTGAAGTAGGTCAACGGATCAGACTAGACCAACTTGTATATTCCACACATTGGCGCAAATTAAACAAGCCATGACATATTTCAGGGGTGCAGAAAGCGTAAGTTAGCGTAACCCACATCCCAACAATAGATAGACTTAGATTTTTTCCATGATTTACAGATTAACTTTTATTAAATATTATAATGTTAGACTCCCAGTAAAATATTTATCCTATTGTATACACCATTTTAATTATGATATGAAAATAATTTTGTTTTCAAGTTGACCTGTTGCAGTTGGATGATACAACGTGCCCTTACGAGATCCATCATCTTAATGAGTACAGCACGTACGAAGTGAGATGGGATGGGCGTATACTACCCTATGACTGTAAAATGTCATTCATTGGTAGAGACTCAACTGATGCGTCAGTAAGCTTCCAGGTCTGCGTGAAAGCCCAAACATTTGACGTCAACGACTGTGATTTCAAAATGAAATACTTCAGTGGTTACAACTCCGTTTCAGCAGCGAGGGTAATTATGCATACATATTTATATGTACAATCTGAAAACTCATAACATTATGCGGTTACTTGTCCCTCTTTGCCTATACACAAGCATTGTATTACTTTATGATGTAACTGGCCAACTTTACCATGTTATACTGCCATGTAATGAATGTGGCTTAACACCTGTGTAATACAACCTAAGTGTGCTGCGATTGGTCAAAACCGTGAAAGCATATTCCTACAATACTAATTTTATTAACTATACCACATGATACATTAACTGCTATTTCAAATAAATATAAAATATTTATCTTGTCATTATTATTTTCATTGCTATTGAAATTGTCCATATAAAAAAAACATATCTGGAACTACTTTGCACTGCGTGAAATGACAGTACTATGATCGGAGTTCTTTGGTTATACACATAAAGAGACAGTTGATAATAAATATTTGTGTTTGAAGTTTAAAAAAAACCCCACATGAATGTGATAAATGTAATCTTTTATTCGTGTTCTTGTCATATCAAGTTTAACAAACAAGTTAAATAATTAGATATGACACGAGCATTTGAGTGTCATATTATTTAACGAGTTCAATAAATTTAATATGAAATGGACACGAATGTACGATCCTCTATGTATTACACAAGCGTACATATTAAGAGCAATACTCTTATATGTAATTGTAGTTATATTCCCTCTGCAGGCCTCTCGCCTAACACCTTCGTTCTGTAGAATCTCTCTGATACTATGGGGAAAGCACTATACTTATTCGACGTCGTGGATGATCGATTAAAGTTATTGAAATACATAATATGATTTCATCAAGTAACATTGTATAACTACCTTTACCTGTAACACATAACAAATCAACATTGTATAACTGCCTTTACCTGTAACACATAACAAAACAACTTTGTATAACTACCTTTACCTGTAACACACAACAAATCAACATTGTATAACTACCTTTACCTGTAACACATAACAAATCAACATTGACATTTCGTTTTATTTGAAACTTATGGAACGAGGTCAAAGATTTCAGATTTTAAAAAACCTCGAGATGAAAAGAAAGGTGCAGGATGAATTTTATAAAATTTCAAGTACATTAGAAGCCAAATTCGAGGCCCATATTCATCATATTACCACAGTAATTACGAATATTTGAAAAAAAGTCTGTTTTCTCTTACCATCATCAAATCTTAAACTTCGCCATTCCATACATGTGTCTTTTATCTTCAGTACATTTTATTGTCTTATTCTGACGTCGAAATTGGTTGTATTGGTGACAAAATGGCGGGAAATATGTCCATTCTATGCATGCTTCACTACCTATACATATTCACATAAGTCTTAATGCATTGCATTTTATAGCTAGTGTTTCCTAAAATAACCTGTATAGTTTAAGTTCCTATTGTTTAGATGTTTTCGGTTTAGACAGGCTAAATTGTAATATAGAATAGTTCAATGTTTTCTGTGTTATTAAATGCTAATCTTAATGCAATTAATCCCTCAATGTTTTCTGTGTAATCTAGTGCTAATTGTGCTGCCATCTATCCTTCAAGATTTTTCTGTGTTGTTTAATGCTAATCTTGATGCATTTAATCCCTCAATGTTTTCTGTGTAATCCAATGCTAATCTTGCTGCCATCTATCCTTCAAGATTTTTCTGTGTTATTTAATACTCATTTCTGCAGCTATTAGCCCTTTAATATTCTCTGTATTATTTAATACTCATTTCTGCAGCTATTAGCCCTTTAATATTCTCTGTATTATTTAATACTCATTTCTGCAGCCATTAGCCCTTTAATATTCTCTGTGTTATTTAATACTCATTTCTGCAGCTATTAGCCCTTTAATATTCTCTGTGTTATTTAATACTCATTTCTGCAGCTATTAGCCCTTTAATATTCTCTGTATTATTTAATACTCATTTCTGCAGCTATTAGCCCTTTAATATTCTCTGTATTATTTAATACTCATTTCTGCAGCCATTAGCCCTTTAATATTCTCTGTGTTATTTAATACTTATTTCTGCAGCCATTAGCCCTTTGATATTCTCTGTGTTATTTAATACTTATTTCTGCAGCCATTAGCCCTTTAATATTCTCTGTATTATTTAATACTCATTTCTGCAGCCATTAGCCCTTTAATATTCTCTGTATTATTTAATATTAATTTCTGCAGCCATTAGCACTTAAATATTCTCTGTGTTATTTAATACTTATTTCTGCAGCCATTAGCCCTTTAATATTCTCTGTATTATTTAATATTAGTTTCTGCAGCCATTAGCACTTAAATATTCTCTGTGTTATTTAATACTTATTTCTGCAGCCATTAGCCCTTTAATATTCTCTGTATTATTTAATATTAGTTTCTGCAGCCATTAGCACTTAAATATTCTCTGTGTTATTTAATACTTATTTCTGCAGCCATTAGCCCTTTAATATTCTCTGTATTATTTAATATTAGTTTCTGCAGCCATTAGCACTTAAATATTCTCTGTGTTATTTAATACTTATTTCTGCAGCCATTAGCCCTTTAATACTCTCTGTATTATTTAATATTAGTTTCTGCAGCCATTAGCACTTAAATATTCTCTGTATTATTTAATACTCATTACTGCAGTCATTAGCCCTTTAATATTCTCTGTATCATTTAATACTCATTTCTGCAGCCATTAGCACTTAAATATTCTCTGTATCATTTAATACTCATTTCTGCAGCCATTAGCCCTTTAGTATTCTCTATCTAATACTCATTTCTGCAGCCATTAGCCCTTTGATATTCTCTGTGTTATTTAATACTCATTTCTGCAGCTATTAGCCCTTTAATATTCTCTGTGTTATTTAATACTTATTTCTGCAGCCATTAGCCCTTTAATATTCTCTGTATTATTTAACACTCATTTCTGCAGTCATTAGCCCTTTAATATTCTCTGTATTATTTAATACTCATTTCTGCAGCCATTAGCCCTTTAGTATTCTCTATCTAGTACTCATTTCTGCAGCCATTATCCCTTTAGTATTCTCTGTATTATTTAATACTCATTTGTGCAGCCATTAGCCCTTTAGTATTCTCTGTATTATTTAATACTCATTTCTGCAGCAATTAGCCCTTTAATTTTCTCTATATCTTTACTTAGGAGTACTCCTGTTATGGCGGATTACCTCCGATGTTTTGTGCCGACGAGGACGAATATCTCGACCTCAAATTCCAAGTAACAGACTCCTCTGCATCTTCATTGACCTTGATTGTTACAGCAGAGAAGAAATGTACGTATAATAAAATAAATATAAAAACATTTTGATAGGAACGGGTATTTATCATTTTCTATGTCTTGTTTTAACATATATCATTCTGAAGTCATTAGAATGTATTTATAATGGAATGACTTGTTTACCTGTAATATAGGAGCACAAAAGCAATGTTACTACATACAGACAAATCATAATTGATAGATAAAGTATTATTAATACATGATTTAGATATATAGTCAAAAGCCAAATGCATAAAAAAGAATGTTGAATTGTCTTGTTACAAAAATTTAAGAGGAATGGAAAACGCATTTGTTTCAGAATGTCTTTTGGTGTCATTTTCGGTATAATTACTTTACAGATGAACACCAGCGTGTCTTCTTGTACGTGGGTGTTGGCTTAGCTGTCACTGCCTGTTCAGTGGTGTTTTTATTACTGTTTATACTGTACCGGAAGAGGCAACAACAACGAAGCCAGGGACTAATAATGCAACATACCACACCCATGATACAAAGTCCCACCATGTACGCCTCGGCACCACTGAACCAACCATACGTACAACCTGTACAAGGTAAAGATTTTAAACATAAAAAGCAAATATTTAAAAACATTTCTTAGCAACTTGTTTGTTGCATTTTTTTTTAAAGAGAAATGCTCCGCATGTTAGGGGGAAGATGTTATCAAACGATGCGACTGATGTGGTTTTTTTCGGACCTCAGACAGGGATATCCCACGTCATACCCCATGCTAAATTTTTCGATCTCGTCCGATCCGTCTTGTACCTTTAATTGACATTTCGCTGAATTTTTACACTGCGATGTATTCATCCGTGCGTTAATTGCTTGAAATTGGCAATCTACATTATAAATGTTCTGTTTTGTCGTTATATGTATAGTTTTGATGTTGTAGATAAAATATAAGAGGCGACTAACGCGGCCACCACAAGAGGCGACTAATGTGGTTATTACAATAGGCGACTAGTGTGGTTATCACAAAAGGCGACTAATGAGGTTATCACAAGACACGACTAATGAGGTTATCATATATAGGAGGTGACTTATGCGGGGCCTCTGCAGAATCAGGGGTATTCTTTTAAAGCATTTGCTTAAGGAATACTGAAGCGTCCAAAATCGACCTGAAACCCCTATTACAACACTTGGGATTTGTAATTTTGGTTCTCTTGTTTATTGCTGCCATTTCTGCGGTGTCCCTTTTATCCGTTTATTATGACCCAGACGTTTAACTACAACCACATACAAATACACAAACAAACATATCAATGCATCCTTTAAACCATATTGAAGACATTTAATTTGTATTGAATCACATTTTTTCAGGTGTCCATCCAGCACCGCCAATGGTCTTTCAACATTCAACACCTATCCCTCCTCCGCCGTATTCCGAATCGTCTACAGAGGAACCAAAGCTGCCTCTGTCTTATTAGGAAACCTTTCAAAACACCCAGAAACATAGCTTACAGCATCCTGAGTTCATTTTATTTTATTAAGGATATCACTTTTCATTCGCCAGAAGGTTTACACTTCTGTTCATTAGATATATGTGCCATAGAGTGTTTTATAATAGGTAGGTGTTATTGTAGATGTTGAGATCTATATAAAAAAGTAATTATATGTATGTATGTATGTATGTATGTATGTATGTAAAGGTCCCATTTTTTTCTTTTATAAGTGGTCCTTGATTTATCACAAAGCCATCATAATGCTGGTGACATTACAGCAAGGTTTTATTACAAACTCCATATACGTCACGATAAAACACACACATATTTTAGATACCTTTACAAATGTTATTTTCCAAGTAATACAACATATGAATTTGTTTTCATTTGAACTAAAGTAGTTGTATATTACAAGTAAATTGTTTATATACAATTGTATTGTTCAGCAGGTGTAAATACTATAATGAAATACTTTCAATATTTTTAATGATTTTATCAAGCAAATGATTTTCAATATATTTCTAATGAAAACTTTTCTCATGGTTTCTGTATTTTGTCGTATTTTGTATGTATGACATTGACGTATTGCCTGACACTCGGTTTTACATGTAATCACAGTTCTTGGTATGCGATATATATACATGGAGTGAAAACAACTTCTCAGCATCACTGCACTGATCAACAACTGTACAAGAAATTGCATGTTTGAAACTTTTGTGATTTGAATGTCATTTAAAAACAACTATTGTTAGTCTGCAGGTTGCTGACTTTACAAGTTTGTCATATTATTTCCTGTAAACATTGTCTTACAGGTATGTTTACTTAGTATGGTATCTATTAGTGTATGCTGATGCTTTTAATTTTATAGATATTGTTGATGGTAGCTTTGTCACATAGAATAGTGAAAAAAGGTGAACTGAAGATTTATTGTTAGTGTTTTTTTTTTTTTTCATGATTAAAATATTTTGATTTCTGTGATAATGTCATGTAGTATTAGAGTTTATTTTATATTGTTATATTACAACCATTTTGTTAAATAATGCAAAGGTTACATGTTTAAAATAAAAGTTATATCGAAGCACAGAGTATTGTAGTATTTACAAGCAGCGTGTTTGGAAGTATCTAATACATCTACATCACTGATATGTCTACATCATTGATACATCTACATCACTGATTCATTTATCAAAAAGAAGACAAACCCAAATAATATAATGTTCAAGATCTGATTTTATTCCCCTCCTATACTGATGATATGTTGTTATAAATGGCGTATGATGGCCAATGACTTCAGCCACACGACAGCTAAAAATTGAGGAGGAAACTGTATACAGAATATACACCTTATAAAAGATGTTAATACTGAAATGAAACTTGAATGAATTATCATTAGATTAAGAAGGGTTAATCGAAGTAAGATACTCCAAAAGGCAGGGCAATTGAAAAGCCAGTGCTACCACCGCCAAAACAGAGTACTGGAGAAAAACGTGATCAGTCCTATGAGAAAATAGCAATAAATTGTACTCCAAGAAAATTTGCCCACTTGTGGAACAAATTTCAAAAGGAAAATGCTCAAATGAAAAACTGTACCAAAACAAATTTGACCATCAAAGCGTGACAAATACGTTGCAAAAACGGCCCCAGTGCATGTCACATATGCAACTGAATGACCAAAAACAAACAACACGCGAAAAATAGGGCCAATTTCCCGCTGCGAAATCACAAAAACGTAGCAATGTTCCGCACCAACGAGTCGGAACTGAGGAGCCTACCCAAACAAGATTATGGGCGATTTTGCATCCTCACAAAATGCAGAAAAAAACCATCTTAAAGTTTAGCCACATTAAAATGAAATTGTTCAATCATGCATGATAATTTGGGCTTCATCCTACGACTGATCAAGCATTTCTCAACATTCTAGATAAGGCCAGTTTTAACTGCCATGAGGATGCGACATCCACTCGTTTGCTAACAATAACAACTGCAAACCATGCTGTAATCTGTACAAAGAGATATCGTTGCCAATGCTACTTAGAAAAGCCCTGGACTTCTGTCTGTTAATTTAGGGTACCTTATGTAACCGCCCCTGTTACAGAGTAGATGTGCACTGACTTGGCTTTTAATTGTATAGATTGTATATCTAAGTACTGTAAAGCACATTAGGGTGACTTATTCTAACTGGATAGGACGCTTTGTCAAATGTTGTATATCATTTATGCAGGCAGCTTGGTGACACACAGCGCCCCTCCATTTTAACCGAAGTAGAATAGCAGACCAATCGATTGACGATAGTTGCTTTTAGAACCGTTAACATCCTACACCTTTACAAGCCGTAATCCATAATGAATCACCAGGATATCAGGATGGCTTTCCATAGGTAAAAGGAGCTTTATATGGGCCAACAAGTGAATTCAACGGAAACCCCCTTTTTGCATGCCTTAAAATAGAAGACTGACGTCTTCTCACTATTTAGATTCGTCTGTTGTATTCTGAAACTTGAGCATAAATCAAGCTTTTTTTTAAAACAGAAATTACAGCAAGGCATCACAAGTGATACAGGTCCTTCCGCACACTTTTTAGCAAAACAGACGAAAATATGACAGCAAAATATTTCTGCACGAATGCGTTGAAGGTATCGTCATGACAAACACTTGTATCGAGTTTCATAAATTCCGTTGAGGAATGAAGTCGATAGAGCGATGACAAATCTTTTTTCTCTAAGAAAAAGTGACAGTGCCCTTGACCTCAACAAAGAAACCCAAATATCAAGGCTTTGCAATATCAAACACTTGTATACAGTTTTATATAGTTCCGTTGAAGAATGGTGTCGCTAGAGCGATGATAAAGATTGGAACATACGTACGGGCCGAAACCTATATCCCCTCGAACTTTCGTTGCGTGGGGATATAAACCTGTCGGTTGGAATTCTTATGTATTTCTTAAAAGCCATGGACTCCCAACTCCCATCTCTTTAATCTTATTTCTCTGGAACCCTTTTCAGCCACCACCATAAAGGAATGATAATTGTAGCCACCACCTTAACCCATAGTGACAATACAAAATAGTTTTGTAACATGCACCTGCGCACTAATGGACGTATTAAATACATCACTTAGGATAACATTGCTATTTCTTGTTCAAAATTGAGGCCTGATCCTCATTATCAGTTTACAAAATGATGCTTTCGTTCTGGAGACCAAGAAACCGAAAAACGAAGTTAGCCATGTCAATTGGAACGAGTTCAAGAAAGAGGATGTCATGAATAAATATTGACTCAACCCACTTTTGGGGCAACAAGCTTACTACCCAAATATCATGAAAAAAGGGTCCACCACCCTTGCTACGAACTCCCCCTAAATTGTCAGTTAAGATCTAGAGCTTCCTGTCAAAGTCTGGAACTGTTTAAATGTGATTTTCTTTAGACATGTATAAACATTTGATGGGATTAAATTACCGCGCCCAACAAATACAGGCCAGAAAGTTCCTGTTAAGTCCATGGGTGTAACATAGGGAAATTCCATACAATGTTTTTTCTTCAATCTTCTTTTATAATATATTATAATATATAAATAGTGTTTATTATAATATATAAATTATAATATATAAATATAATATTAACCAAAGTCAAATCGATGTGGAAAACGAAAACTAGTAGGGATTTTCATAGCAAAAGGAATAAGGTAAAAACAATGACCATGTTACTTGTACATATATACATATATATGAATGTTACTTGTACATATATACATATATATAAATGTTACTTGTACATATATACATATATATAAATGTTACTAACTTTCTGTTAGATCAATAATCACGTGTGAATACAAAAATGTATATCTATAAACAATTTCAATCAACGAGGAGATAAAAGTCACGATTTCACCTACGTGTTCTGTTTACAGTGTGTCTTCATGACCCATGTATAACATGTTTTGTTTACAGTGTGTCTTCATGACCCATGTATAACATGTTTTGTTTACAGTGTGTCTTTATATAACTTACGTATAACATATTTTGTTTACAGTGTGTCTTTCTGACTCATATATAACATGTTTTATTTACAGTGTGTCTTCATGACTCATGTATAACGTGTTCTGTTTACAGTGTGTCTTCATGACCCATGTATAACATGTTTTGTTTACAGTGTGTCTTTATACAACTTACGTATAACATGTTTTGTTTTTAGTGTGTCTTCATGACTCATGTATAACATGTTTTGTTTACAGTGTGTCTTCATGACTCATGTATAACATGTTTTGTTTACAGTGTGTCTTCATGACTCATGTATAACATGTTTTGTTTACAGTGTGTCTTCATGACTCATGTATAACATGTTTTGTTTACAGTGTGTCTTCATGACTCATGTATAACATGTTTTGTTTACAGTGTGTCTTCATGACTCATGTATAACATGTTTTGTTTACAGTGTGTCTTCATGACTCATGTATAACATGTTTTGTTTACAGTGTGTCTTTATATAACTTACGTATAACATGTTTTGTTTACAGTGTGTCTTCATGACTCATGTATAACATGTTTTGTTTACAGTGTGTCTTCATGACCCATGTATAACATGTTTTGTTTACAGTGTGTCTTCATGACCCATGTATAACATGTTTTGTTTATAGTGTGTCTTCATGACACATGTATAACATGTTTTGTTTACAGTGTCTTCATGACCCATGTATAACATGTTTTGTTTACAGTGTGTCTTCATGACCCATGTATAACATGTTTTGTTTACACTGTGTCTTTATATAACTTACTTATAACATGTTTTGTTTACCGTGTGTCTTCATGACTCATGTATAACATGTTTTGTTTACAGTGTATCTTTATGACTCATGTATAACATGTTTTGTTTACAGTGTGTCTTCATGATCCATGTATAACATGTTTTGTTTATAGTGTGTCTTCATGACACATGTATAACATGTTTTGTTTACACTGCGTCTTTATATAACTTACTTATAACATGTTTTGTTTACAGTGTGTCTTCATGAATCATGTATAACATGTTTTGGTTAAAGTGTCTTCATGACACATGTATAACATGTTTTGTTTATAGTGTCTTCATGACCCATGTATAACATGTTTTGTTTATAGTGTGTCTTCATGACCCATGTATAACATGTTTTGTTTATAGTGTGTCTTCATGACACATGTATAACATGTTTTGTTTACAGTGGCTTCATGACCCATGTATAACATGTTTTGTTTACACTGTGTCTTTATATAACTTACGTATAACATGTTTTGTTTACAGTGTGTCTTCATGAATCATGTATAACATGTTTTGTTTAAAGTGTCTTCATGACACATGTATAACATGTTTTGTTTACACTGTGTCTTTATATAACTTACTTATAACATGTTTTGTTTACAGTGTGTCTTCATGAATCATGTATAACATGTTTAGTTTACAGTGTGTCTTTATGACTCATGTATAACATATTTTGTTTACACTTTGTCTTTATATAATTTACGTATAACATGTTTTGTTTACCGTGTGTCTTCATGACTCATGTATAACATGTTTTGTTTACACTGTGTCTTTATATCACTTACGTATAACATGTTTTGTTTACAGTGTGTCTTCATGACTCATGTATAACATGTTTTGTTTACACTGTGTCTTTATATAACTTACTTATAACATGTTTTGTTTACAGTGTGTCTTCATGAATCATGTATAACATGTTTAATTTACAGTGTGTCTTTATGACTCATGTATAACATGTTTTGTTTACAGTGTATCTTTATGACTCATGTATAACATGTTTTGTTTACAGTGTGTCTTCATGACTCACGTATATCATGTTTTGAAATGTCAAGCTAAACTGTAACTTTTTACTATCGAGCTAACACGGATGGGATATTTATAGCATCAAGATGATACGCACGGGTAGCCAGATATTGGCGCAATAACACATTACCTGTCGTATTTGATGGTTTGAAGACATACCTGTGTTTCTGTTCTCACTGTCTTATTACAGGTAAGTACACAAAATGGACAACATAAGGTCAAACTCACCAGTATCGTAATTATCATGAAGATATGTGTTAAACAGGAATATATATTTTGCTTATATTCTGTAGTGTATTTTCGTAAGGGTTTACGTGTAGTACATGCTTCGAGAAAAACAAAATCAATAATTGATCTATATGTACAAACCAGCAGGAAAATATACCTAGTTATTTAGGTAAGAAATAACCTAAACTCTACATTTAAGATTGCTGGAAAGCTTTCATTTTATTACCTGTACGAGTAATAGCATTTCATGGTCTTGTTGACAGACTCGGATGGTAGACATTTGAAATGTTGAAAACAGTTGAATAATAAATAACATGGTAGTTTACCACGACGTGCTCAATCGTCGGTATTTACACAAAATGTAGAAGTTTATCATTATTTAAAGGAATGGCGGTGGCTGGGTTGAGGGGGAGGATTATGGGAGTCGGGGATGTCTTCGTAACATCAATTGTCAAAAATAGATATAAGGCATTGTAAACGGACCCAGAAATATCCTCTTCAAAGGGCCACCTCGCCAGTCACTCACACAAAATGGTGGTCGTGTTGTTGTGAAATGTGTATGCATTATATGTGTATATATTTGTATTGTTAGCATTTGAGAAATTTTCAGAAATACAATTTTTATTTGCATTGTAGGCATTTCTGGAATGTTCAGAAGTAAAGTCTTTTTTTTACTTGGCGTTAAGCTGTTTATGCCTTAAATAGCTTAGTCCGGGTGTGTCAGGAAGGAAAGTAGCACTTGTCATATCAGATAATATGCAAATTGGATATTTATACGATCCTCACTATAAAAATATATATTGAAGGGAAAGGTGCCAGTAATCCATTAACTACCACACGGGATCGTCTCCTACAAATAGCTGGAATGCAACCAGGACAGTGATATTATGTTTAAAACAATAACGTGGTTCTCGTGTTTTTTTTTGTCATTTTTCTTTATAAGCATATGCATGGGACTAAGTGTTGTTTTACAGATTATGCACTAGTCATTCAGGGCTGTTCTCGTTGACTAAGTGTTTTTTACAGATTATGCACTAGTCATTCAGGGCTGTTCTCGTTTCCTCACGTTTTGGAGAGCAAAGAAAAGTGTTGACATAGGAAGACAAAGGCAAACCAATTGTAGTCTGTTTCACACTAAATCAATAGGTTACACAGGTAAGTTCACTAACCTGTGTTATCTGTAGCTTTTCCGTGTGTGTGATTAATATTTTGTTTAGTATTGTTTTAGTAAATATATCACACAGTAAGTAAATGTTTAGGTATAAAATTAATAAATATGTATAATTATTAGTAGACAATCAATTGTCTATGGTTTTGAATACATGTGATAGTTTGGAAATCTGTTTAAATAAGATAAAATAAATCAATAGCAGCACTCAATGCATTTACATATGACACAATCATTACGTCATACTTTTACATGTAGTCTGTCTTAACACTACAATACAGAGACATAACAAGCACTGCATAATAATGCATGTTTAGATGTCAAATCCGACAATGTATTTCACATACATTACATTTACTTATCACACAATATAAACATTTGATACTATATAGCACTATATTAAGAATATTACAATCTAGTAATATTTAAACTTTGCATTACATTAGATTTTTTATAATTCCAATGCTAAGCACAGCATTATAAAGTATCACACATTTGTATTGCAATCAGTCTCCAAGTGTAAGAACTACAGCAACCAAGCTTTGACCATTGCTTCATCTTGGCTTCTTTATTACAGTGAATGCCTCAGACGCTGTATGAGTCCTACATTTCCTGGTACAGCGACTGTTGAAGCGTCCTCATCATCGTTTAGTTTTTGTGTTTAGCTGTGTGTTATCTCAATATATTTTGGTGCTGGATATGTTCTGGGATTATTTTTCCAAATATCCCAATAGTAAAAATAATCATTCAACTTTTTTTTATTATTTTAAACGTATTAACGTTGATATATTCAAGAGTTTGACAATTCAATAGATAGATTCTTATTTAAAGTCAAATTTGAAGTTGATTTGATTTTGAAAGTTTGAATATTAGTGAACATTACTAAAGTTCTGTCATCACAATTTTTTTTATTTTTTTTTTCCGATGAAAATATTTGCTGTTGATGGTCAAAGTTGGGGCAGTCAAAACATATATTTCGGTGGAATTTTTTAAAAGAATATTTCAACTAAAATATTATTACAAAGTGAAATAAATTATATATCAAATGTTATATAAGCATCACTTTCACTAAAAAAAAGAATAAAAAAATCCTCTCAGTTTTGATTTTATTTTTATTAAATTTTTTAATATCTTATGTGATATCTTATTAAACATCATCAGCTTCCATCTACAAAACATTACATAGAACAATTAACCACAGGGGAAAACACTGCCAATACTAACCAGAAACAGACTATAATCCTTCTAACACCATTATTGTCTTTATTTTTTTTTAAGTGGGGGAATTGGGAACGTGCAGTCAGTCACCCGAAATCAGCTATGCTGGACTGAATGGAAGCAAAGGACCATATACTATAATAGCAAATTGTAATATGTTACATATTTTCATGCAATCATCTAGAAAAAAAAATCTCGGGCTAAAGATCAATATTGAAAGATAGTGATAAGGTGAGTTTACTTTTAAAAAAAGAGTAAAAAGGGATAAAGAGGTTTACTTGTACTATATGGTTAGTATTTAAAATGAATACGGAACCTTAAATCCTTATCAATATCAATCATACTAACACAGTTAAAAGAAGTCCTCTTCAAAACACGGTGAAATAGTTATCGACTTAAAAATATTACACTACAGCTTGTTATGATATATTATTATTAATTCAATAAGTTGTTATGACAATTGTAAAGGATTTTTTTTTTGATAAGTCTGGTTCTTTTTATTATTTCAGGATTTTATTATTTTAAGAATTCAAAGTAATTTTCCGAAATGCTGTTTAAGTTTATAACAGTCATCGTGCTGAACTATGTAGCTGTCTACTCCGTCTATGGAACAGCCAGTAAGTAAAAAAAAGGCAAGATTAGCATGTTCATCGATACAACGGTCGTAAAATTATTGCAACGTATTGTCGCAATATCAGCTAATGTACTTATAAAAAGCATGGTATTTTAAAAGTCTTGATATTTTCCATTGCAATTGAAATTTCAAAAAAACTAATAGTAATATTATCTATTGCAGTGTATTGCATAATAATGGTAATCAATTAAGGTATAAAGTTATGTTTGGTTGTCGTATATGTATACTAAAGCATATTTTCTGTACCATTACTTATGTTGTTAAGGTTCAACAGGTTGCCTCAATGATGATTTGGTCACCAAATGTTTCAAACCCCTGATAGGTCATAGTGAAAGACCGTTATCAAACATTGGTATTAAGATATTTGGACATCTTCAAATTGAACATTAGCTATTCAAAGGGTATATGGCGACGAAGAGTTTGTCCATTATGCGGTATTAGCGCTCATTGCTTAATACACTTGTTTACCGATTTTATAACATTTCAATCTCTCAAACGACACCCGCAAATGCTACGAAATGACATGGCCTAACATTTATCTGTATACGTTTGTCTTACGCGGCTTAATTTATATTTTGCTAGCTATGAAAAAGCATACCGGCCCCAAATCAAGAATCATTTTGTTTTTCTAGTTCATGTATTGGAGTTGGATAACACAACGTGCCTTTACAAGATTTACTACGTGAGTGAGCATGATTCGGTCCAAGTGGAATGGGATGGGATCCAACTTCCGTCAAACTGCAAAATGTCCTTCTTTGGACGTGATATTACCGATGATACAGAAAGTCATGAGGTCTGTGTGGAAGCCTGGACATATGACGTCAATGATTGCAATTTCACAATGAAATTCTTCAGTGGCCACGGCAGCGGTGTAGCAGCGAGGGTAAATATATATACATATTTATAGCTTTGTATATATGTAAATCTGAGAAATTATAGCGTAATGGGGGAATTATTATCCTTGCAATTTTCGATCCATTTTCCTGTTTTCGAGACAGAAACATTACTTTATTATATGATACAAACATTCAATACGAATAGGAATTATCCTATGGTAACTATTTAATTTTAGCAGTTGTAAAATCACTCTGATTGGCGGCATAGGGAAAGCAATATATATAAATCAGGACGAGGAAAAATGCTACCAAAACATTTCTTCTTTTTTATATAAATAAACAGGTTATAATGATATTTAAGTATAACTCATACAATGTCATGGATGAATGCATTCAAAGTTTGGAAATATATAATTTGGATTGAAAAATAACATGTTACTAGCTTTACTTGTAACACAAAAAGATCACACTGAAATTCCTTTCATACGAATAAGAAACCAAGTTTGAGACTACCATTTAAGGAAACCCCAAGAAGAAGAGAAAACTGAGAGAACAGGTTCATGTCAAATATACTTGAAGCGAATTCAAGATCCATTTTATCGCATTACTGAAGTGCTAAATGCGACAATCTGCTTTACCTTACAATCGCCAAGTCTTCTAGTTTGCAAGGTCGCATCACTTTGTTTCTTTAATACGTCACAACGCCTTTTGTTGACGTCGCAATTGGTTATGTACGTGACAAATTGTGTCTTTACAATGAATAACACGTTTCTCATGGGATAAAACATATATTTATTCTCATAATTTATATTGTGTAGCAATCGCAATGTTTCTTAGATAATCTCTTGACACATCCTATTTCTCTTAGTGGTGTCCGGTTAAGGGTTTTATTACAGTATAGACTCATTCAATATTTTTTCTGTATTATTTAATCTTATGTCTGCTGTCATTTATACAGGTTTAATTGTAGCATACAATCTCTCAATATTTTCTGTATCATACAGGTTTAATTCTAGTAAATAATCCTTCAATATTATCTGTTTTATTAAATCTTTTGTCTGTTATCGTTTATACGGCTTTAATTATAGCATACAATCCTTCAATAGTTTCTGTATTTATACTTGTTTAATTAAAGAATATCATCTTTCAATCTTTTCGGTTTTATCTAATGCTTATCTCTGCTGCCGTTTAGGAATACTCCTGTAATAACGGATTACCTCTAAAGTTTTGTGCCGACCAAGACGAATATCTAGACATCCAATTCGAAGCAACATCTTCCTCAACCTCTAACGTTACTTTGTTAGTAACAGGAAATGCGACATGTACGTATATGTTGATAAACCAGTTAGAAATGAATCACGGGAATGGATATTTACCATTGTGCTGTATGCTATACTAATTTACGAAATATTTCTTCCAAGTTTAACAAAAACAATAATGATCCGTAGAAACCATCTTTGGTCAATGGGACATATTTGCTTTCATGCAATGAAGGGACTTTGATAGCGGTGTTATTATAGATAAAAGATACAATATCTATAACATCATATAGACATATATATAATATATAATATCATGACACATAGCTGAAAAGTCCCGTTACGTTTATTCTAAGATGAATGATGAATGCTTACATGTGTTTGACACATTTGTTTATTTGCATTTATGATTTTGAAATGTTCCATGGCCTCTTCTGTTATCCTATATATACGCCAGTTCAGTCCCCACATCGGTTTACATGTGTTTGACTTAAAACATATGTTTTGTTTTAACATTAAGTTCATAACGATGTTTGGCGTTTTCTAAATATTTGTATTTGACATAAATTTGAAATGGGTAAGGACATCAACTAATAATCCAGATGAAGCAATATCATTAAAATACCATAGGTTATCCCATTGCTGAACAAACTTCCAAGCGAAGTCTTTATTATTTTATGAAGGTTAAGGACTAGTTTGCTTTTCATATTAACCATGAGGTATAGGAATTCGAGAAATAGGAAAACAACAATAAACATATTTTTATCACCAAATAAACCACAAATCTATCGAGTAAGGTAAAAGCTATTCATCTGAATTTGAGCTTATAATAACATTCAAAAACAGGCACATGTCAGCTTATAATAGCTACAAACAACAGGCCCATGTCAGCTTATACTAGCTACAAACAACAGGCCAATGTCAGCTTATAATAGCTACAAACAACAGGCTAATGTCAGCTTATAATAGCTATATAAGAAATGCCCATGTAATCTTATAATATCTATATACTACAGGTCATTTACAGCTTGTAACAGCTATATAGGTGTACGACAGACCCATGTCAGCTTATAACAGATATATATACTACAAGTTCATGTCAGCTTATAGCAGCAATATACTACAGGTTCATGTCAGCTTATAACAGTTATATACTACAAGTTCATGTCAGCTTATAACAGCAATATACTACAAGTTCATGTCAGCTTATAACAGCAATATACTACAAGTTAATGTCAGCTTATAACAGCAATACACTACAGGTGCATGTCAGCTTATAACATCTATATACAACAAGTTCATGTAGTCGTATAACAGCTATATACTACAGGTCATTGTCAGCTTATAACGGCTATATACTATAGGTCATTGTCAGCTTATAAGAGCTATACACTATAGGTCATTGTCAGCTTATAACTGTTTTATACGACAAACCCATGACAGCTTATGATAGCTATATCTGACAGGCCCATGGCAGCATATAACATATATATACGATATGCCAATGGCAGCTTATAATAGCTATACATCACCTGTCCACAGAAACTTATAACTGGTATACGACTCATCCATATCAGCTAATAACAGCTCAATACGACATGCCCATGCTAGCTTAAGACAGCACACAGAACAGGCCCATGTTGGATTACAATTTGAATTTATTTAATTTAAGTTTATACAAATACATATCTAAGGTATTCTGTCTCCTGAACCTCCAGAGTTAGGGTCCATAAAGGGTCATTGATGTATTACAAATGTATTAAATTTTGTGTGTTGATGATGTTTACATATACTTTTTATTTTGTATGTATTCTAGTAGTAGATGCTGTGAATTGATAATGTGAAGGCATGTGTTTAAATCATAAGATCAATTCAATTTTAAGTAAATTATGTCATTACTTGATTACCACGTGATTAGTTGCATAAGGCTAGAGATGAGGTCATCATACTAACTATTTATAGACATCACGTGACCATTGATGACCAATGGTCAGTTAGTAAGGTGACGCTAATTAAGCATCAGTTTACACAAGAGATTGTGGAGGCTGGCAGCAAATTTCGTTTCAATCTTGACGATTTTATCTCATTGCACCACTTTGCAATACTACACAATCATATACTCACTAAACAATTAGCTATTTTTACTACGGGACTATTTTTTGACTGGATTTTGTGTTGTTTTTCACGGATTTAAACTTGTGAAATTGTTGGACTAACTTTTGGCGACCCCTGCGGAATTCTGGTGATACGTTACTGGACCTGGCCAAGGCTGTGGATAAATCCTTCGGGGACAGAGATATGAACTCCCAAGTGGACACTGATTTGTTTCTGATTTTGTGCTTAAACGTACATTCTGTAGAGAGTTTTCATACTTCGCCCTTAAGATTGCCAAAGATTATAAATTTTTGGGTAAATATATATATAGCAGCTTTTGTAGTTGAAACAAATGAAACGAACAATACGATCTTGATCTTCCTTGGACTTTGTGTTATTTGTATAAAATAGCTATATACCAAAGGCTCATTTTTAGCTTAAGACAGCAACAAAGTACAGGCCCATGTTAGCTTAACACAACTTTAAACGACATATCCATGTAAAGGTAATATATTTTATTCTGGTATGACTGTTTTTATAAGATTCCGCTATTGGTGTTCATAGAAACCACATGGCAATTTTGGTGTCATTACCGTTATTTCTGTTTTAGATGAAAAACACATGACCATGGTGTATGTGGGCGTGTCCATAGTTGTCATTGTCTGTATAGCTGTAGTAGGTGTAATGGTGTTTACAGTCTACAGGAAGAGGAAACAGCAACAAAGACAAGGAATAATGTTACAACAATCAATTTCATCGTGAACCAACCGTACGTAAAGCCTGGAAAAAGTAAAAATAAAAAAAATAAAAAAATAAAAAAAAATTGATAAAATAATCTTATAAACATAGATGCAGAAAAAAGTTGGAAATATTATTTGCGATTAAAAAATAAAAAATCGAAACGTTTTGAATTTCAGTATTTTCTTCCGAGTAATGTTTTTATCTTTCAAATACGCAGTCTTGTTTTGTTTGGTATTGGAAAATGGTTAAATGCTGCTGTTAGCGATAACTACTGTCTCAAAAATATACTTTAGGTATTCAAGACATCGGTAAGGGTTTGTGACTGCAGAAAAAGAGCCAGCAGCTATTAAATAGATATACTGACCAATACGGCTACATATTGCAAATATAAAGTTTTTCCGAACTAAAACTTTAGGAGACTAATCGTCATACATATACATAACTTCTAAATCCTGGTAAGATATGGTGTTCCTAGGTAAATTAATTAAATAAGACATTTGAATTTTATTGCATTCCTTTATTTTCAGGTTTCCATCCAGCACCGCCAATGCCCGTTCAACCTTCAACACCTATCCCTCCTCCGGTGAACTCGGAGTCGCCTACAGAGGAACCAATGCTTCCTCTGTCTTATTAGGAAACCTCTGGAAATACTCAGAAAAATGCTAGAGGAGGTTATTGCGCACTGAATTTGTTAAAGTACTTAACCCAATATTCCGTAACATTGAAATTATAATGAAATCTCAATTATACCCGAATTATAACACTGACGTTTTTAGTTGTGGAATGTAGCAATGAATCTTGCTGCACTGATTACCAATTTTTCAGTATGAGGTGTATTTGAAACTTTTGTGTGTTATATTTTTTGTATTCCCTCGCGCTTCGAGTCGTGGAGATATATAGGGGTCTGCCCTTCCGATTCTTTTCAAATTACTACGAAACTTCACACACATGTTCAGAAACATCGCCTCCTGCACTTGTTATCGTTTCGACCTTCTGCAAAAAAAAAAATGGTAACTCTTACTATAAAGATAATGTTATTGATTTTTTGACGTCACCACTCATAAAAATCTTTTTTTTTTGCAAATTGGCACGAAACCTCACACATGTGTTCTCAAATATCACCTATTGTACGAGTTTGCATTGCGACCTTCTGCTATTTGAAGTGCAAGGGTACTCATTTCGTCTGCGATGCCTTGTTTAATTATTGTTTAGTAACAGGCTGTTGACCGCAATGTTTCTTACTTAAATATTGTGTACAGAATCTGACAGACAGGTTTTTGTTTGTTTGTTTTCAATTGTTCATGCATGCTGATATTATGCTTATCATTGAGATTGTTAATGGTGTTTTTTGTCACATACTTTGATGAATGACAAAGATAAACAAGATATTTAATGTCAGTTTGGTTTAATTTAAACAGTATTGTTTTTGAAAATTGAGATCATAATGACATTTATTATTGGAGATGTTTTATTCTGATTTATAACTATTATTTTCTAAGTATTACAAAGGGAAAATGTAGTTTGAAATAAAAGGTTATATCTACGTGTATAGAGTTTTAGTACTTATTTGAAACTCAAACAGTGAGTTTGGGATATAAATCGGTTGTGAATACATCTACATTACTGATACATCCACATGTATAATACATCTACATTACTGATGGGCATTATACTGATACATCCACATGTATAATACATCTACATTACTGATACATCCATATGTATAATACATTTACATTACTGCTACATCCACATGCATAATACATCTAACTTACTGATACATCCACATGCATAATACATCTACATTACTGATACATTCACACGCATAATACATCTACATTACTGATACATCCACACGACTAATACATCTACATTACTGATACATCCACATGTATAATACATCTACATTACTGATACATCCACATGCATAATACATCTACATTACTGATACATCCACATGTATAATACATCTACATTACTGATACATCCACATGTATAATACATCTACATTACTGATACATCCACATGTATAATACATCTACATTACTGATACATCCACATGTATAATACATCTACATTACTGATACATCCACATGTATAATACATCTACATTACTGATACATCCACATGTATAATACATCTACATTACTGATACATCCACATGTATAATACATCTACATTACTGATACATCCACATGTATAATACATCTACATTACTGATACATCCACATGTATAATACATCTACATTACTGATACATCCACATGTATAATACATCTACATTACTGATACATCCACATGTATAATACATCTACATTACTGATACATCCACATGTATAATACATCTACATTACTGATACATCCACATGTATAATACATCTACATTACTGATACATCCACATGTATAATACATCTACATTACTGATACATCCACATGTATAATACATCTACATTACTGATACATCCACATGTATAATACATCTACATTACTGATACATCCACATGTATAATACATCTACATTACTGATACATCCACATGTATAATACATCTACATTACTGATACATCCACATGTATAATACATCTACATTACTGATACATCCACATGTATAATACATCTACATTACTGATACATCCACATGTATAATACATCTACATTACTGATACATCCACATGTATAATACATCTACATTACTGATACATCCACATGTATAATACATCTACATTACTGATACATCCACATGTATAATACATCTACATTACTGATACATCCACATGTATAATACATCTACATTACTGATACATCCACATGTATAATACATCTACATTACTGATACATCCACATGTATAATACATCTACATTACTGATACATCCACATGTATAATACATCTACATTACTGATACATCCACATGTATAATACATCTACATTACTGATACATCCACATGTATAATACATCTACATTACTGATACATCCACATGTATAATACATCTACATTACTGATACATCCACATGTATAATACATCTACATTACTGATACATCCACATGTATAATACATCTACATTACTGATACATCCACATGTATAATACATCTACATTACTGATACATCCACATGTATAATACATCTACATTACTGATACATCCACATGTATAATACATCTACATTACTGATACATCCACATGCATAATACATCTACATTACTGATACCTCCACATGCATAATACATCTACATTACTGATACACCCACATGTATAATACATCTACATTACTGATGCATCCACATGTATAATACATCTACATTACTGATACATCCACATGTATAATACATCTACATTACTGATACATCTACATGACTAATACATCTACATCAAAGATACGTCTGAATCCGTAATTCATCTACATCAAAGATACATTTTTATCGCTCAAATACCTTTGTCAATTATGGATATATATAACCAATTTATTTGTTTCACTAATATGCCTATAGCACTTATAAATAGAGTATCGTCAATGGTTTCCGTTGAATATCCTTTATTTATTTAAATATTGAGTATGGCACTCGTAAATTATACCGGTTTCTTGCCATACAAATGAAATATACATATAGTCAACGCTTAAACCATGAAATTGTCTATTTGTATCATTCAAGTGAAACACTTCCTTAATGGGTGCACAATTTTGAAAATTGTCACGATTTTACTCATAAATTATCTGTTGTTGACCCCATTTTTTTCTGTTGTTTTCTTAGTGCACGACGTGATTTTAGGTGTCAAATTACTTTTTTCTGCTTTCCTATGTTGCTTACCAGGAAGTTCTATTAATAAAAGATGATACGCATGGGTAGCCAAGTAACTACGCATTGATGTTGGGTGTCCATACCTGTAAACCAGTTCTTAGTCTCTTACAGGTCAATTTAGACCATTGTAGATCAACCTCGCTGCTACAGTCATCAGCACACAAAGTCTGCTAAACACATGCATACTTTCTATATTATATATGTAACCTCTGTGTAAGGCTACAGGTAACATGTGTAACGAGATGAACACACACACAGACTTTCTATATTATATATGTAAGCTCTGTGTAAGGCTACAGGTAACATGTGTAACGAGATGAACACACACACAGACTTTCTATATTATATATGTAACCTCTGTGTAAGGCTACAAGTAACATATGTAACGAGGTTAACACACACACAGACTTTCTATATTATATATGTAACCTCTGTGTAAGGCTACAAGTAACATGTGTAACGAGATGAACACACACCCAGACTTTCTATATTATATATGTAAGCTCTGTGTAAGCCTACAGGTAACATGTGTAACGAGATGAACACACACACAGACTTTCTATATTATATATGTATCCTCTGTGTAAGGCTACAAGTAACATGTGTAACGAGATAAACACACAAACATACTTTGTATATTATATATGTAATCTCTGTGTAAGGCTACAAGTAACACATGTAACGAGATGAACACACACGCATACTTTCTATATTATATATGTAACATCTGTGTAATGCTACAAGTAACATATGTAACTAGATGATCACACAAACATACTTTGTATATTATATATGTAACCTCTGTGTAAGGCTACAAGTAACATGTGTAATGAGATGAACACACAAACATACTTTGTATATTATATATGTAACCTCTGTGTAAGGCTACAAGTAACATATGTAACGAGATGAACACACACGCATACTTTCTATATTATATATGTAACCTCTGTGTAAGGCTACAAGTAACATTTGTAACGAGATGATCACACACACATACTTTCTATATTATATATGTAACCTCTGTGTAAGGCTACAAGTAACATGTGTAACGAGATGAACACACACACATACTTTGTATATTATATATGTAACCTCTGTGTAAGGCTACAAGTAACATGTGTAACGAGATGAACACACAAACATACTTTCTATATTATATATGTAACCTCTGTGTAAGGCTACAAGTAACATGTGTAACGAGATGAACACACAAACATACTTTCTATATTATATATGTAACCTCTGTGTAAGGCTACAAGTAACATGTGTAACGAGATGAACACACAAACATACTTTCTATATTATATATGTAACCTCTGTGTAAGGCTACAAGTAACATGTGTAACGAGATGAACACACAAACATACTTTCTATATTATATATGTAACCTCTGTGTAAGGCTACAAGTAACATGTGTAACGAGATGAACACACAAACATACTTTCTATATTATATATGTAACCTCTGTGTAAGGCTACAAGTAACATGTGTAACGAGATGAACACACAAACATACTTTCTATATTATATATGTAACCTCTGTGTAAGGCTACAAGTAACATGTGTAACGAGATGAACACACAAACATACTTTCTATATTATATATGTAACCTCTGTGTAAGGCTACAAGTAACATGTGTAACGAGATGATCACACAAACATACTTTCTATATTATATATGTAACCTCTGTGTAAGGCTACAAGTAACATGTGTAACGAGATGAACACACAAACATACTTTCTATATTATATATGTAACCTCTGTGTAAGGCTACAAGTAACATGTGTAACGAGATGAACACACAAACATACTTTCTATATTATATATGTAACCTCTGTGTAAGGCTACAAGTAACATGTGTAACGAGATGATCACACAAACATACTTTCTATATTATATATGTAACCTCTGTGTAAGGCTACAAGTAACATGTGTAACGAGATGAACACACAAACATACTTTCTATATTATATATGTAACCTCTGTGTAAGGCTACAAGTAACATGTGTAATGAGATGATCACACAAACATACTTTCTATATTATATATGTAACCTCTGTGTAAGGCTACAAGTAACATGTGTAATGAGATGATCACACAAACATACTTTCTATATTATATATGTAACCTCTGTGTAAGGCTACAAGTAACATGTGTAATGAGATGATCACACAAACATACTTTCTATATTATATATGTAACCTCTGTGTAAGGCTACAAGTAACATGTGTAATGAGATGATCACACAAACATACTTTCTATATTATATATGTAACCTCTGTGTAAGGCTACAAGTAACATGTGTAATGAGATGATCACACAAACATACTTTCTATATTATATATGTAACCTCTGTGTAAGGCTACAAGTAACATGTGTAATGAGATGATCACACAAACATACTTTCTATATTATATATGTAACCTCTGTGTAAGGCTACAAGTAACATGTGTAATGAGATGATCACACAAACATACTTTCTATATTATATATGTAACCTCTGTGTAAGGCTACAAGTAACATGTGTAATGAGATGATCACACAAACATACTTTCTATATTATATATGTAACCTCTGTGTAAGGCTACAAGTAACATGTGTAACGAGATGAACACACGCACATACTTTCTATATTATATATGTAACCTCTTTGTAAGGCTACAAGTAACATGTGTAACGAAATAAACACACAAACATACTTTCTATATTATGTATGTAATCTCTGTGTAAGGCTACAGGTAACATATGTAACGAGATGAACACACACACAATAACTGTATATTTGGCAGACATATAGATGTTATATGAGTTTTCCTGAATATCGTTTCATAATAGAGAATAGATAGCTTGTTATAAAAAAAGGCTTTCAATTACGTAATAGTTTTCTATTTTGGTCAGGATATTAGGTGATTTACTGGAAGGAAGGTATATAAGTAATTCTTTACTGAGATCCGGGATGATGTCATGATAGTTTGTGTGGGGGTGTGTGTGTGAGTGGGAGGATAGGATAAGACCGTAATTTGATAGTGAAATGAAAAGCGTAAAATGGTTAACAAACTATCAAATATTGGCAAGGGGCTGAGAGAAATGACATGTACTAGAATAGTCAAACGCCTCTCTCCCACAACTCTGACACAATCCTCTATATTAAGCAAAACATATAGATTCGTAAATTACTGCTTTATATAAAATAATTATTAAATGAAGCAAATATCATGATAAACAGGGGACAATTAATCCGATAAATGTACTTTCGTTTTGTTTCAGAAATACAGCTCTTTTCTGGAAATGCCGTTCAGGGCTACACCATGTATCCTGGTCAGCTGCGTAGCTCTCCATGCCGTCCTTGGAAATCCAGGTTAATAAATAGCAAAGTAACAAGCATATTAGCAGATTTGTCTGATCAGCTATGATGATAGGCATAACATAAAATATTGTCCGATTTGGTTTGGTCTGATTTTGTTACAAATGAGACCACACCAGACCACTCATTATAACCACCGGTTTTTCGATATCTGTTAATGTACCTTCATTTGTTTGTCATGAATTTTATCAAAGAATACGCCTTTCGTATGGCGGATGTAAGAAAGATACATTACTGACCACAGCCTGACGCATTTACGTATATATCATTTCATAACCTGATCATAAAACGTGATAAGTTTTAATGATGTCAACAACAATACAAGTTCTATGCAATTTTTTTCGAAAACAAGACACAATCGTGTGACCTCATCGAAAGTAGATGTAGACGGAGTTAACAAAAGGCTTATTCAAATTTGGGGCTGTTATTTCTAATAAAACGATCACACGTGAACAAGTTTTGAAAATGAAATTTGCATCCGCTAATTAGACATAAGCATAAAACTGTTATGAACCATTAACAGTAAATTACTGTAAATAAAAGGAAAGGCTTTCTATGTTGGTCAGGTTATGAAGTGATAACTCCAGCTAAGCATGAATAAGTTAATCATAAATGGTTTTGCCATCTATTTAATATTATTTACAATTAAAACCATATATATTTTTTTATAATATGAACTAAGAGAGTAAATTTGGTTATAGTTAAGGTGTTAGAGTTGGATAACACAACGTGTTCTAATAAGGTCTACGTCTTGAGTGAGCACGACTCGGTCCAAGTTGAATGGAATGGGCGCCAACTACCTTCTAATTAAGTCATTCATGTCATTGGATTGGAATAAAGTCTGCGTTGAAGCCTGGAATTTGGGTGTTTATGATTGTGATTTTTTACAATGAAATACTTCAATGGACAAAGTAGCATTGTGCCAGTGGAGGTAAATGTTCATACTCTTACTGATACATACAACAGTAAATATATAGGATGTGGACAATATCATTGTCATATTAAAATGATGAAATAATAGGAATCATGTTGATATTTGTAACTGTATCACTTATTGTTAAAGCTATGCATAACGTTGAAAGTATGACCCCCGTTGAAAATGGACCCTGTAAGAGATACATTTACCAAGTTTAGCCCGTTGCAAATTGATTGTAGAAAACTGACCCTTATCAGATTCTTAGTAATACAAGCTGACCTTGTCCGAAGTCCTCGTCCGCCCTCCCACCAAATCAGGTCACTGTGACCCACTTTTCAAAATTTGATCTGCATTATCATAATATTGTCAAAAAACTGTTATGTTAATTTCTTTACGAGATGACCATTTTGGATAATGAAACTCAAATTTTGAAAACGAGGTCACAGTGACCTAATGAGGTCAAGTATCCGTATTGGGTTGACATCTGAACACAATGCCATGTTTTAAAGTGAATATTAAATTTGATAAATAGTTCATATGACCTCATTTAGTGAAATAAGTGTTGAAATTTGAAATCAATAACTGTGGTTCGTACTTCATAATTCCGTATGGATCACCTTTCAACTGGGTCCATTTTCAACGGGTTTGTAAAAATATACTTGAATTTGGTTCCTTTTCCTCGTTTTGCATACATGTATTTGGTTCGGAGGAATGTTTTGTTTATATAGTTCTCGAGCCAAGTCGCCATTTTTAATCTTCCAAGTAAAAAGAAATAGATCGTTCCCACGTGTATAAAAACAATTAACACCGAACCAGCCAGTCAGCGTAAGTGAAGGGTGTATAACACATGGGTCATAAAGACAAACATATGATATGGCTTTATTGCACTGTACACAATGGTAGCCATGTGATAATTTATTATATCTTATTCTAGGTCTTATTTTATAAAATTTAAATTTCTAACCATTTGTTTATAACCGTGGATCTTTTAGTCCCCAGTGATATTTGGTTGAGACAAGTTGAATGTAATTAAAGTGGATTTTTGTTGTTTATTCTTACTTTTGCTCTCAATTATAAACATTCCTAATCTGCCACTGGATAACTTCCGACATTGTGTACCACAGAGGACACATATTTAAACATCACATTCGAAATATCTCCCCTTGTATCCTCGTATATGCCTTCAGTGACGTTGATTCTTAAAGCCAAGACGACAACAGATGTATATATATTTAACAGTCAGAAACAACCATACAGAATCGAAGTGTATTACATTTACATATAAGTCAATAATAGATATAACAATTGTATGTAGCCTCCAGTATAACAAACATTATCAATTTGTTGACTTACTGACTAATGAACACATATCTAGTAAGAAATATGAAAACATATCATTACGTTTTGATTCGGTGCAAGATGCAATCCTGATGAGTTGTTAGCTGCAAAGAGCCAAGCGATTTCATTGGGTGGCTAAGGACGAGTCTGCTTGCATAAACGTTATTTATCCCCATCCAAGACGTGTTTAGTATGATAACTGTAAAACTTTGTGTTGTTGAGTTTGATGGCAGGATTTTCCAGCAAACTGTAGGCATTCCTTTGGGAACAAACTGTACCTCTCTCCCTGCCGAACTGTTGTTCTTGTGTTTTTTTTGTATGAGGCTGAATTCATTGAAAAACATTATCAAGAAAGGAAAGAAAAATCAGTCATCCTTCTTATTTTCCATTAAGATATATCGACGAACTTTGAATAGCACTAGATGTATCGATCAAGTCTATTGTATATACCGTGCTGAGCTTGAAATAAAAAACACAGACTCCTCTACTTTGGCCGCTTTCCTCAACGTTAACTTACAGCATGACAATCAGAGACAGCTTTCTACAAAGCTATACAATAAGAGAGACGATTTCGATTTTCTAATCTTGAAATTTCCTTGACTTGATAGTTACATCCCTGCTTCGTTAAACCTTTGGTGTTTCAGAGCATACAACATACAACACAAAGTTTCAAAAGATACATGTTGATGAAGACTGGACAAGTTTATGGTCGCTTTTATGATATCTATTTTTATGATAAATACTAACGATAGGATAATGTTGAATGTAAATTATGTTTCTACGGGCACTTGCTTTTTTTAATTGATATCACTACTAATGTTTATGGATAATGTAAAAATAACCGTTTGAAATAAAACAAAATATAATAAAAAAAGATATTTTACCTTAAGCAGGTTCTTATCCGCATGCCAATCGAATTTCTAGGAGTATATGTAAATCAGGTTACAGGTGATTTATTTTTATTTTTATCATATACATTGCTGTGTTTATTTCTGTCTTTTTTTTTTTTACTTTTTCAGATGAAAATCACATGACCATCGTGTACGTGGGCGTGCCCATAGATGTCGTTATCTTTATATCTGTGGTATGTGTAGTGGTGTTTATAGTCTACCGGAAGAGGAAACAGCAACGAAGCGAATGAAGGACTATGCAAGACACAACACCAATAATACAAAGTCCCACCACGGATACCTCGGAACCACTGGACCAACAGTACGGACACATTGGACAAGGTAAGGATACTGAGCATAAAGTATTTATATAAGGCTATGTAAGAGGATAAGACTGCAAGAATGCAACAGGAACGATCTGCTTGTAAAATCATAGAATAAAACATTGTACACCTTGAATCTTTTTAAGTTCATTTGTAAACGTTATAGTATTGACTTTTGCGATTGTCAGATGAATAAGATTTTCCGTCATAAACAAAGAATATTCATCTTAGTAAGAAATAGCGTCCCTGGGTAAGCATTATTGCACATGACAAGCTGTCTTGCTACAATATCGGGGGAAGATATCAAAAGTGCCCAGAAAAAGTTCCTTTATTTTTCAACAATTTTGAAATTTTAATGATACATGAACATTTAAAAGATTTCTAAATTTGATTGAATTTCATGTGTCTGTCCAACACCGTCAGCGCCAGGGAGAAGTGTACATTCAACACTGGACCCTCCACCGTCAGCGCCAGGGAGAAGTGTACATTCAACACTGGACCCTCCACCGTCAGCGCCAGGGAGAAGTGTACATTCAACACAGGACCCTCCACCGTCAGCGCCAGGGAGAAGTGTACATTCAACACAGGACCCTCCACCGTCAGCGCCAGGGAGAAGTGTACATTCAACACAGGACCCTCCACCGTCAGCGCCAGGGAGAAGTGTACATTCAACACAGGACCCTCCACCGTCAGCGCCAGGGAGAAGTGTACATTCAACACAGGACCCTCCACCGTCAGCGCCAGGGAGAAGTGTACATTCAACACAGGACCCTCCACCGTCAGCGCCAGGGAGAAGTGTACATTCAACACAGGACCCTCCACCGTCAGCGCCAGGGAGAAGTGTACATTCAACACAGGACCCTCCACCGTCAGCGCCAGGGAGAAGTGTACATTCAACACAGGACCCTCCACCGTCAGCGCCAGGGAGAAGTGTACATTCAACACAGGACCCTCCACCGTCAGCGCCAGGGAGAAGTGTACATTCAACACAGGACCCTCCACCGTCAGCGCCAGGGAGAAGTGTACATTCAACACAGGACCCTCCACCGTCAGCGCCAGGGAGAAGTGTACATTCAACACAGGACCCTCCACCGTCAGCGCCAGGGAGAAGTGTACATTCAACACAGGACCCTCCACCGTCAGCGCCAGGGAGAAGTGTACATTCAACACAGGACCCTCCACCGTCAGCGCCAGGGAGAAGTGTACATTCAACACAGGACCCTCCACCGTCAGCGCCAGGGAGAAGTGTACATTCAACACAGGACCCTCCACCGTCAGCGCCAGGGAGAAGTGTACATTCAACACAGGACCCTCCACCGTCAGCGCCAGGGAGAAGTGTACATTCAACACAGGACCCTCCACCGTCAGCGCCAGGGAGAAGTGTACATTCAACACAGGACCCTCCACCGTCAGCGCCAGGGAGAAGTGTACATTCAACACAGGACCCTCCACCGTCAGCGCCAGGGAGAAGTGTACATTCAACACAGGACCCTCCACCGTCAGCGCCAGGGAGAAGTGTACATTCAACACAGGACCCTCCACCGTCAGCGCCAGGGAGAAGTGTACATTCAACACAGGACCCTCCACCGTCAGCGCCAGGGAGAAGTGTACATTCAACACAGGACCCTCCACCGTCAGCGCCAGGGAGAAGTGTACATTCAACACAGGACCCTCCACCGTCAGCGCCAGGGAGAAGTGTACATTCAACACAGGACCCTCCACCGTCAGCGCCAGGGAGAAGTGTACATTCAACACAGGACCCTCCACCGTCAGCGCCAGGGAGAAGTGTACATTCAACACAGGACCCTCCACCGTCAGCGCCAGGGAGAAGTGTACATTCAACACAGGACCCTCCACCGTCAGCGCCAGGGAGAAGTGTACATTCAACACAGGACCCTCCACCGTCAGCGCCAGGGAGAAGTGTACATTCAACACAGGACCCTCCACCGTCAGCGCCAGGGAGAAGTGTACATTCAACACAGGACCCTCCACCGTCAGCGCCAGGGAGAAGTGTACATTCAACACAGGACCCTCCACCGTCAGCGCCAGGGAGAAGTGTACATTCAACACAGGACCCTCCACCGTCAGCGCCAGGGAGAAGTGTACATTCAACACAGGACCCTCCACCGTCAGCGCCAGGGAGAAGTGTACATTCAACACAGGACCCTCCACCGTCAGCGCCAGGGAGAAGTGTACATTCAACACAGGACCCTCCACCGTCAGCGCCAGGGAGAAGTGTACATTCAACACAGGACCCTCCACCGTCAGCGCCAGGGAGAAGTGTACATTCAACACAGGACCCTCCACCGTCAGCGCCAGGGAGAAGTGTACATTCAACACAGGACCCTCCACCGTCAGCGCCAGGGAGAAGTGTACATTCAACACAGGACCCTCCACCGTCAGCGCCAGGGAGAAGTGTACATTCAACACAGGACCCTCCACCGTCAGCGCCAGGGAGAAGTGTACATTCAACACAGGACCCTCCACCGTCAGCGCCAGGGAGAAGTGTACATTCAACACTGGACCCTCCACCGGCGTATTCAGAGGCGTCTCCAGCACCGTCAGCGCCAGGGAGAAGTGTACATTCAACACTGGACCCTCCACCGGCGTATTCAGAGGCGTCTCCAGCACCGTCAGCGCCAGGGAGAAGTGTACATTCAACACTGGACCCTCCACCGGCGTATTCAGAGGCGTCTCCAGCAGCGTCAGCGCCAGGGAGAAGTGTACATTCAACACTGGACCCTCCACCGGCGTATTCAGAGGCGTCTCCAGAAGAACCGAAACTTGCTATGTCTCATTCAGACACATGTTAAATATTATTTACAGTACCGATAAAGGAACTCATTTTTTTTAATGATGACATTGTTTTTCATGTACATTTCATAACCATGCTTTGATTGTGAAAATATGTAGAAGTGTTATACAAACTGAGTGACGTCAAGAAAGTAATATCTCAACAAGGTCCATGTGGAGTATTTGTATAAGAAAAAAATGTTTAAGTCAATAGCTTCAAATAAAGATCCTTAAAAGGACATAATGATGATTTTATTTCTGAAGGCAAGTTCGGAAAAAATATAATACTAGTCGAATGCTTTAATGAATTCACTCAAAGGTACGTCGTATATCTAGTGTCAAAATATTGAAAATAACTAGATGATAATATCTTCATCTATTTAGATATTTAAATTAAATGAAGGGTTGTGTCTATAATATATTTTATTATTGGACATAAAGAGTTTGAAAGAAAACAAACTGATCTGTTTGTTCCTATTCTCCCCATTTGGTCATTTATAAAAAAAAAAAATCTACGTATTTCATTGTCTTATTGGTGGCGTCTTAGGTACCTCTGATTGGCCAGGTCACAGAATAATGTGAGCGGATGAAGTGTAATGCTTCCGTGTCAAAGTTATGACAGTTGCATTTTATCATTTTTAAATTGAAATAGGAAAAAAAGATTATTGCCCTTACATATTTCCTCACAAAAAGAACCTCCCTTTAAAACCATAACATTGTCGAGAATCTAAAATCGAAAGTTATGTCGCACAGTCACTTACACATTTATCATGCCGAACTAAAATATCACAATCATCACAATATGGATAGGAGTCTACTTAGGTATTTATAAAACATAAAAAAAACTCTAGTTAGTCGCGGTCACGTAACGGTAATCTTCAAAGGACATGCAGGCGCTAGGCTGCAGCCTAGCGATTGGTCAGGTTTTTTTTTACCTGAGACCAATCAAACAGCTATCTTCGTGCCTTCAATTTTGCTATGACATATTCCAGGGGTGTAATGAGCGGAAGTGAGCGTAGCCCCTGGATATCGAGGATGCAGGCCGCCTTGGTGAAAGGGAGGTGCGCTATCCAATGCGTCACCCGACCATCTTTTTAGGAACATCACAGATAAAACAAAGTAATATATTACACTAAACAATATTGTAACGTAGTGTCCTGTGTAAAGTTGTTGAGATAAGGACTAAAATTGTTAAGATAGTAACATACAAGCTTAAGTTTCCTTTTTAATGTAAGAATTTGATAAACACTACTAACGTGTTCCGTTTACATATGTTTCAACGTTGCAACACTTGTACTAACATTGCAGATGTTCAAACGTACGGTACCACTGTTAAATAGGATGGAATATATAAATAGCTATAATAAAAGCTATATCCAATTAAACATACACAACACATTACGTAAAAACAAAAGTAAATAAATGGGAAGAAATGAATGAAGGAAATGAAATAGATTTAATGGAAAGTACATCTTGTCTAAATAATGTGAAAATACGTCCAAAATTCGGATTCAAGTGTTAAAATCGTTATCAAGTCATCAATCAACAATGCTTTTCGATATGTCGCGCACTGAACGTTTAAGGTATGCTTCTTCGTCAGCTATATGATTGACATACGTCCATTTCCAATGTCAGTTAATGAAATAAGGGTTCGATTGGGTATTTTTAAGATTTCTTTGGCTATAATATACACAATGACTTCCCCTTTAGTTCGCATCCATCAATTTATCAATAATGTATGTGCAATCAACTCGATAAACGGTTGGGAAAAAAACGATGTAAACATGAACTTCAGGTGTATTTATTAAAACGTGTAGCCATTAGAAAGGTTGAAAGTATACTTACATTCAACAAATAACTTCATTTCAATAAAATAACTCTATAACTCCATTGTTCTATATCAATTGCTAACTACATTGAAAATGAACAGCGAAAGAGCTACCATTTTCATTAACATTTGGTATTCTGCGTTGTTTAAAAGCATGAAGGATACTGTCAGAAAAATACAATAAAAATGGATGCCCCAAGCAAAGATTTACTCCTACAACTGAATATACATGTACAGTGAACGAAAAACATGGTCCTTATTGCGATTATAGAATGTTCAGTTAACAGTATTTATTTCTAATCAGTGTTTCCGTTGTATAAAGAAACCAATGGTCCTGTCGTACCCAGCAGCGCGATCGTTAATTAAAACCTATATGGCCCTTTTTCAGAAATCGTATTAAAGGGCTCTTTTTGTGGATATAAATGGCAGCGATTGATTGTCATCATATTGGACCTCTTTCTGCTTATTTCATCCCACATTTCCCTTTTCTTGTTCTGGGTGTGTCCTTGGGAATTTTTAAAAAGCGGTTGTCAGAATGATTTGTGTGATATAATGCTAAAGTGTCCAAGTTCTATCAATTCAGTGATATTGTACTCTACAACAGTCTGGAGAAGTCCAATCATCTATCAGTGCTTTTCTATAAGAATATGCCTAGCCTGATCTAAAATCATGTTATCTTTTGTCGGCATCTATCAATGTACTCCACAACGGCGGTAATCCTGTCGTCCTTTTGACTGTTTTTACAAAACATAAGGGTTAAGGAATTTCTTTGATTTTTTTACAACGTGAAAGCGAATAGCAAATAACGAAACCATTGGTATTTAATAAACAGCAAAAACAAATGTTTACTTTCAAAATACAATTATTCAGGATCAGCGATTACATGAATACTACTGAGCGTATTATGTTTTGTCTAAAATCCTATCATGTATTTAAATTTCAGCTATTAGGATAATATTTTAATATTTGGTTAATGATTACCAACTGGTCTCTTTGCAAAGTGACATCTGTATACATGTAATCGAAGAAGGAAAACGGTTTGTATGTTGTATAGGTGTTCCAGTTCATCTCCATATATTTTTACGTGGGAGAGTTATCTCCCTTGCTATATAACGCTGTTGCTATCCCATATAATTTATCATTTCAAATTAAATTTAATCACACTTAATTAATTCACGGACAACTTATTTGATAAAGATTTCATGGAGAGAATTTGTATATAGACTTGACCGGTTATTCAACATATTTGACTGTAACAATTTGTCAATAAAAATGGTTGAAACGGAAATAGGATAATATCTTTTTATACCGGACAAACGTTTCGTTTTATGTTTTTTATAACCTCGACCAGAACACCAGCATCCATGGCCAGAATTCCTAGTCCTGCTATGACTAGAATCATACAGCCTACACAACCTATAGCTGTAGAAGACGGCCGATTGTCCTTCGCTGATATCTTGGTACGTATATAACTACTAGTCGAATTCCTTTGAACAAGAAGTTCTGCCCGAAGTTGTTCTATGACGGCATGAAGTTCCTCAGTAGTATAATTAGAGAAGCTGTAATTGCCACAACTATTACAGGAGCACGAGGAAGTTGAGTTGTCCGTTAATACTAGTGTAGGTTTGGTGGATTCCACAAATGATGCTGTAGGTCGGATGGCTCCAGTAGGTGCTGCTGTAGACTGGATGGTTCTAGTCAGTGCTGCTGTAGGTCGGATGGTTTCACATTCTTGTAGCAAGGCATCTGTTCCTTCCACCTACGAAATGAAAAAGGATATCACCAACATTTTTCATTTATTTCATCTTATTTTTGCTAAAGTTACAACATATCTGTTTCATGGTAAGTCATTTTGATTTCTAGGAGTACAGCTTCTTTATTTGAACAAAACTGTGTGCAACAATTTATCATCGCTTTTATGACAAAATCTTAAAAAAATGTATTTGACTACAACATGGTACACGAAGGATGTATAATAATGAAAAACAACAAGAGAATACATGAGTGTCAAAACAACAATAATACGAACTTAAAATGGATAAAACTAGGTTAAAATATGAACAAAGGAAAGATTTACATGAATATCTTTGACAAAATACAATGAGAATCTGACCAGGTATTCCGGAAGGGTAAGGGTCGTCAGCATCTTAGTAATGTCACGTCCTCACATCGAAAACTGGAGAAGTGACAACACAGCCACAAAGCACTCCAATACGCATACAACAGTATCGCCCTTCATAACACACAAGAAATAACCTATTTCTCTGCGAGATGCTGACCATAAAACTTGTCAACTAACTATCTTCATCAACCTGCGTCTTTGGTAACCCTGTTTTATAATTTAGTCTTTCAGCAGTTGACATCTATTACATATTAATAACGATATTTTAATAACAAGTTGGAAGTTGAAGAGCTATATAAAAAAACATTATGTCTGTCTAATCCTATCGTTAGCTAGATGTTAAATGAATGTAACTGTACAAAGAAAACAATATGCCTGATTACTTTTGATAATAGGAAGGTAACCGAAGGTGATTATACACCTAACACAATAAACCAGACCAGTTTAAACGTAATTCGGTAACATATAAAAGTACCAATCTGACTGAAACAACATATTAGTTTGTTTGTGTTTTACGTCCTATTAACAGCTATGGTCATTTAAGGACGTGCCAGGTTTCGGCATATTAGACAAATGTTAACAAATGTATGTCTCAAGAACGTACTACAAATAAAACAAAATAATACATTATTGTAAGAAACAAAAAGGTAAATTAAGTTAGAACAACAAAGAAAACCACATAGCCAACAACTGTTGACAACACAAGTTACGCGCTACCACGAACATTATTTACCAGAGAGTAATATAAAACACAAATGAAGCTGAGGATACATTATAATCAAAACAACCTACCCTACAACTGGTAACCGAGGGTTACATCAATGAAATCACCACACTAGACTACTGTCGTCAGCATCTAAGTAATGTAGAGTATCTGAAGGTAGTACTACAACGAAAACAATGATAAACCAAACAACTGTTAACTATAAGAACTAAGTACGCACTAAACAACTGCCAACAACACGAAGGTAACTGGCTTAAGAAAGCATTACACATAATGCAACACACCATACTACTGCTAACAATGATGATCACTAAAACGGAAAAGACCTTAAATACTACTGCTAACAATGATGATCACTAAAACGGAAAAGACCTTATACACTACTGCTAACAATGATGATCACTAAAACGGAAAAGACCTTAAATACTACTGCTAACAATGATGATCACTAAAACGGAAAAGACCTTAAATACTACTGATATCAGTTAGTACTGAATAAAGGACGTAATACAAAGAAAGAGACCTACCAGACTACTGTTTATAACGAGGGGATAACTGAATGCTTTAGCTTGTATCCATCCATGAACATAGCCAGCCACCAGGACAGAGCTGCCATTGGTCCTGACGATGTGAAGTCCACTACCCACGGACTTATGACTGGAGATCATACCATCTACGACTAATCCAGGCCCTGTCATATTATCACAATCAATGGTAATATGTTTATAGCTTTCAGTTTGTGTTGAAAACACGAATTCCGCTTCGTCGACAGTTTCTGGTATGTGAAACACCAGGTTGCCGCTGACTGATTCGAGGGGCTGCAGTATAACCAAAGACGGATTACCATTATTGCTATTCGTGGACATTGCTATTACCACATCGGGATTTCCATTGTTTCGATTCGTGAACATTGCTATCATAATCGGGTTATCTGAAACGAGAGAGCAAGTTTCAGGGTCAAGTTGCAAGTTTGTGTGAGCCCCTTCATGGTCTAGAAAAACTGAGTTTTGTGCCAAATCTGAAGAGCAGGTATACGTCACCCTCGTGTTGGGGTAAAACGTAACTATCTTGCACTGGTAAATAGCATTTGTCGGGGCGATTGATACAAACTTTGTACCCCAGTTATTGACAGGCGGCAACTGTTCCACCAGATGACTATCCATTGAACGCGAAGTGATGCCTTTATTTCCACTAAATACGTTGACTGGTTTTTCTGACTGAATCCTCGTCCCTGTTAAGTCGCCGAATTTACTTTGTATCTGTAAAGTATCGAATTCTTCCATCACGACGTTGAACACATCGCCATTCACATATAAAACATTGTTTATCTTGATTCCGTCTTCTTCGCCATTGATCAATCTTATCAAGACGTTTACACTAGTAGCGGACTGGGAAGCAACGATCAGAATTTGAGGGTTTGACAACTCACCGACTAGGGCATTTGCTGTTACAGCAAAATACATAGTACCGAGCGAAGTTTCTTCGGTGGCAATAAACCCCGCCATATATGGTGTCGTTGGTTGGTTGTTAAAACCGTACACCACCACATTTTTATCTGACAGTACTCGAATGGCCTTTGCACTTAGTTTTGATTCTGTCACTGTGAACGGTATACCAACTGGTACAACAATCGTGTCTGTAGAGTTCAGATAATTAGTTTGTATGATTCCAGATTTTGACAAAATCGTTATGTTTGCCTGGTTGTCATCGACGTTTACAATAGACACAAGGTGAGAAGCGTTGTCAGCTGTTTCCATAAATCCGATGATGTAACTGAAACTTTCTGGAAAAACAACCATTATTACACATCTTAAGTATTATCATGACATGCTATGCATTTGTCAACTCTATTATAAGTGATTTGGAAGATATGGTTTAATAATCGTCGGTGAGAAAGTGCTTTCAATGTTGACAAATATTCATAGAAATGTAGAGATGGGCTAACAATTGTTTTGTTTACTGAATCCAGCAGTTTGACAAAAAAGAGGTCACATTTGATACAAGGGTGAACATTGTTTTGACAATTTTTAAAGGAGCCAGATTGCGTTGGGTTTAGGAAGACCATGAATTTTGTAGCATATCATCAGATGCAGTGGGTACATGTATATATGATATTGTCCAAACAACTTATTCCTTGACTTTAATACTCATTTAGAGAAGTTGGTAATGTTTCTATATCATTCTTACAACGCATTCTAAAGAAGATGAACTCTTCAGAAAAATGTACAGGTAAGGCTTTAAACCTATTTCTATTTCGAACAATAGATCACTGAGATGACCCCACTAACTAAGTCATCAGATGAATAGGTAAATAAAACATTTGAACGTACTATCACAATCTACAAGCACGTGTTAGAGATGATGACAGGTGGCTGATCTGAATAGTGCAAAATAGACGGGTCGAGTAAGGAGTTTCATTTGCTGAAGCGAAGTCCTTGAGTTTTGTTATGGAAACACAGTGTCATGTATGCTTAGAGCTGCGTATGTACTTTTTCATTTTTATTCTTATTCCAAGACTGGTATTTAAGTTAGGTAGCGTCAGGCTGTCTAACAAGGGAATTTGAAGATTTAAGATTTAAGATACTCTTAGGAGTAAAGGACTTTTTTGACAATAGATAGATCTACTACAGTATATACACTTTATGGCAGATATATCTGATAGCCACCGGCATATGTTGATTACACGCTATCGAGGGATCAGATACTCACTTGGACATATCATAGTAGAACCACACGAGCGATAGTCTACATTGGACCCTATACATGGCAGGCCGTCATTCGCTGGTTCAGGATTAGAACATGTGCGTCTTCGTGTTTGGATTCCCTTTCTTGGCCAATTGTCTTCCGAACACGTGATAGAACATTCACCGTTGTCACCCCAATCGGTCCATCCACCGTCCACTGGCAATGTGTAACATTACGAAATCAATTATTTTTTTGTGATATATATAATTCATTAGGATCCTAAATCATCAAAACTGTTCATATACATCACGCAATGCATTATCATCATACACCATTAATTATTGCTATGCACGGCCGTACATTATCATCATACAACATTAATTATTGCTTTGCACAGCCGTACATTATCATCATACAACATTAATTATTGCTATGCACGGCCGTACATTATCATCATACAACACTAATTGTTGCTATGCACGACGTTACATTATCATCATACAACATTAATTATTGCTATGCACGGCCGTACATTATCATCATACAACACTAATTATTGCTATGCACGGCCGTACATTATTATCTTGGATATAACTTAAAACTCGAGATAAGCAGGGAAAGCATAATAATCAAGTCATTAAGAAAAGCAAGTTTTAGGAATCAAATACATGTGCTTCTATCATCTACTTACCCCGATACTTGCAGTGCTCGTGGTGTCTGCCGTCCCACATGATCAAAATCTGACGATGTAGGACTAACCTCGGATTCGTCGAATACTATGTATTCCTCGAACTATTATATTGATCTGGTTCCCTCAAGTTCGAGTTAGCGGGGTTTTACTGTATCACGGTATCACGCTATCATGGAACTAGGGACTGAGTATTGGTTTTAGATCAAGACATCTCCTTAAGTTTGTCTTCTGAGATGTTTATAGTAAAGTTAGACTTTATCTATTTTTCATTCAATTCACCTATTTTTCATGCTTTTCTCATCAGGTGACATTCCCATCGCCAGCAAGCTTTGGTTTCATGTAAATGTTGATTTTACAATTCATGCCCTTACTACAGAAACTGTAGTAGGATATTCTACAGTATAGCAATCACTGTATAGGAATGAATTTTTCTCAAGTTTATCAGTATCCGCTTACCTGCTGCGAGCTTTGCACAGTCCTCGTTGTTTTGTCCGTCCTGATCATCATCTGTAAGGCAAAAATAATA
This sequence comes from Mizuhopecten yessoensis, assembly GCF_002113885.1. Taxonomy (NCBI): domain Eukaryota; kingdom Metazoa; phylum Mollusca; class Bivalvia; order Pectinida; family Pectinidae; genus Mizuhopecten; species Mizuhopecten yessoensis. The sequence continues at coordinate 1,003,293 of NW_018408623.1, read as the reverse complement.
CATCGTCATCTTGAAAGCATAAATTGTGTGAACACATTCTTGTTTTTCAAAAATTTCAGAATAGGGATTCAAAATCGTCTTTGTAATAAAAATCCTCTTAAACCGAAAGCAATGCTATTTAATTCAAAGTGAAATACCTAAAATCTCGAAAAAGCCGGCGTTTATTTTCGTTTTTGTTAGGGAATCCGACGTTTATTTCGAATTCAGCCTATTTTTAAGGCTGTCTTACTTCAAAGCCACTTAAATGGTCCAAGCCATAGTTTCATGTTGCTTCAAAAATTAAAAATCTTTCAACGTAAAAAGTCGTGTAATCTGTGCTGATTACACAGCTATAAATTATTTGTCTAGTGTTTGCTTTATGTTTTGTGTTTTTGCAAAAACCTCGTTGATTTGCAAATTCCTCCATCTTGGAAAGACAAAACTTTCAAGGCTGGGCTATATTCGAAGCCGGCTTACTTTTGGTACTTATTTGACTGCAAGGAAGCCAAGGCTGTTTTCAAATTAGGTAATATATTGTAAGGAAAATGTCGATTTTATTGCCTTGGACATATCCACATTTTTATATAAATGTTATGAACAAACCCATATCAGAACGTTGTCACACGCGAGCGTTAACATGATTTAAAGCTGTGATTTCATACGGGACATATTCCCATTATGATAATATTATTATTGGGGACGTAGCCTCATTTAAATATATATGTTTTGGTGATATATCGACATTATAATATAATTATTCGGGACATATGGACGTTATAACAATATGATTATTAAGGACATATCCACGTTATTATGGTAAAATTTTGGGGGATATATCCACTATATAATAATATAATCATCGGGGACATAATTATTTGGGACATTTTCTCATTTATATAATATAACATATATTGTTTGGAACATATCCACATAATTATAACAATTTAATTGGGATATCAACATTTAATAAAGTCTGAGGGGATATATAGACATAACCATATATATAAGTATTGGGGACAAATTCACTTTATGTTATTATTATTTTCGATATATGGACATTATGAATATAATTATTTGCGATAAATCGACATTATAATGATATAACAATTTTGGAACATATCCACTTTAAATCAGTGCTGTTAATTTGGAAATATCCACATTAGAAAAAATACATCTTCGAGAATAACACGCTGTCGTATTGATTAGGGTAAGGGTTAGGGTTAGGGTTAGGTTTAAGGATTAAGGTTAGGGATTAGGGTTTAATCCCTGTGCACTGGCCTAAGTGTTTATGTTGCTGCTTTAAGTCGGCTACGAACTAACAGGTCTTGCAAACTTTTGTTTTTACGGTAGGCTGTAACTAGTTTAGATTTGAATACTTCTGGTAACTTTGTTCTTAAGTCTACGTAATGTTTTCTTACCTTGTGGCTCGCTGTTTGGGCTGTCCTATTGTAGGTAATGACAAAGGGGAGAATTTGGTTCGAAATGGCTTTTTCATTAATACCGTTAGGTTTTAGGGTTTGAAGTTTATTCATCCAAAATTGTTCCCTATCGTCTAGTTGGTCCGAATTGGGAACTCTCTCAATTGGAATTATGGAAACATCTTTTAGAGTGTGGTTAATTTGGTTAAAATGGTTTGAAACTGGTTTGTCTTTGGCGTGTATTATGTCAAAGCGATGGCATGTGAATCTCTCTCTAAGAGTTAGTGTGGTTTGTCCTACATATTGCATCCTACAATTGGTACAAGTTATCAGATAAATGACATTTCTGGATCCGCAATTCAGGTTTTCCGAAATATAATGAGCACTAGAGTTATTAGAGCTGACAAAAGAAGTGGTTGTTTTGGTAAATGGACAAGTCGCACAGCGCTTACTGAGACAAGGTTTGGTCGTGTGTTTTATAGGCGGGTTGATTTCTGCCAAGGTCTCTCCTTTGATTTTACGAAGAAATCCCAATCCCTCGTGGAACGGCCTTTTGGCAATTAGTTAACGGATATTTAACAAAATAACGTAAGTGAAACCTTTTATTATACGGAAGCAGGGTTGTTTATAAAACAACACCAACAACAACCTTACATTAAAAGCGTTCAAATTGATAAAGTTAATGTTTTGCATAGAAATTTGAATCCATTATTCATAACCAATATGCATGTAGCACATGACTATTACAAAGAATATACACTATACAATGTACATTGATATACCTGTAGCCCATGACTATAACAAAGAATATACACTATACGATGTACATTGATATACATGTATCCCATGACTATATCAAAGAATATACACTATACAATGTACATTGATATACATGTAGCCCATGACTATATCAAAGAATATACACTATACAATGTACATTGATATATCTGTAGCCCATGACTATTACAAAGCATGTACACTATACAATGTACCTTGATATACATGTAGCCAATGACTATTACAAAGCATGTACACTATACAATGTACATTGATATACCTGTAGCCCATGACTATTACAAAGACTGTACACTATACAATGTACATTGATATACCTGTAGCCCATGACTATTACAAAGACTGTACACTATACAATGTACATTGATATACCTGTAGCCCATGACTATTACAAAGAATGTACACTATACAATGAACATTGATATACCTGTAGCCCATGACTATAACAAAGAATGTACACTATACAATGTACATTGATATACCTGTAGCCCATGACTATAACAAAGAATGTACCCTATACAATGTACATTGATATACCTGTACCCTACGTCTATTACAAAGACTGTACACTATACAATGGACATTGATATACCTGTAGCCTTCGACTATTGCAAAGACTGTACACTATACCATGTACATTGATATACCTGTAGGCTTCGACTATTACAAAGACTGTACACTACACAATGTACATTGATATACCTGTAGCCTTCGACGATTACAAAGACTGTACACTATACAATGTTCATTGATATACCTGTAGCCCATGACTATTACAAAGAATGCACACTATACAGTGTACATTGATATACCTGTAGCCTTCGACGATTACAAAGACTGTACACTATACAATGTACATACATGACTATTACAAAGAATATACACTATACAATGTACATTGATATATCTGTAGCCTTCGACTATTACAAAGACTGAACACTATACAATGTACATTAATATACCTGTAGTCTTCGACTATTATTAAGAATGTACACTATACATTGTACATTGATTGACCTGTAGCCTTCGACTATTACAAAGACTGTACACTAGACAATGTACATTGATATACCTGGAGCCCATGACTATTACAAAGACTGTACACTATACAATGTGCATTGATATACCTGTAGCCTTCGACTATTACAAAGACTGTACACTATACAAGGTACATTGATATACCTGTAGCCCATGATTATTGCAAAGAATGTACACTAAACAATGTACATTAATATACCTGTAGTCTTCGACTATTATTAAGAGTGTACAGTATACAATGTACATTGATATACCTGTAGCCTTCGACTATTGCAAAGACTGTACACTATACAATGTACATTGATATATCTGTAGCCTTCGACTATTACAAAGACTGTACACTATACAAGGTACATTGATATACCTGTAGCCCATGACTATATCAAAGAATATACACTATACAATGTACATTGGTATACCTGTAGCCCATGACTATTACAAAGAATGCACACTATACAGTGTACATTGATATACCTGTAGCCTTCGACTATTGCAAAGACTGTACACTATACCATGTACATTGATATACCTGTAGGCTTCGACTATTACAAAGACTGTACACTACACAATGTACATTGATATACCTGTAGCCTTCGACTATTACAAAGAATGAACACTATACAATGTACAACAAGGGAACACAGATGTGTCATCTCAACCAAAAGTTTAAGTGAAAATCGATAAAACTAGAGGGAAATTTGGACAAAGGATAGATTTACATGGAGACCCTTGAAATAGAACAAAGAGAATAAGACCAGATGTTCCAGAAGGGTAAGCGGATTAAATAAGTTTCAACATACGTTGGGAGGAAGCTGTGTTTGACATTTTTATTGTTTGTTAATGGCTCATCTATCTTATCTATTTGATTTTGCTACTATGTTTTTAAATGTCATTGTTTTTTATGTGTATCCACTTCGGACCCCGTTGTAAACCTACTGAAACATTTACTTACAACCCTTAATATCCATTTACTTAGATTAAATGTTGATTGACAAGCGATAGTCTCCAGTATAAGTACGTTGTTGCTGCCCTGTGGGCTAACCTATAGTGATTGTATGATGGTTGATTTGTACAAAGACTTAAATATGTTAATGGTATGTGAAGGTAATATTTAAATATGCTAACTGAGATAAAAATAATGCGTATTCTGAGGTGATGTATAATTTTCATTAAGATTACAACACGGACAAAATCGTTGTTTTCGCCAATACAAACATAATGAGGCTTTCAATGAATGTGTCATTTATCTGATAATCTTGATAAAACTTGATACAAATATTCCATGACTACCTAGGTATAAACACCCCCGGAACTCTCTACAATACTAATGTGTATGAATTCTCGGGGTAATACGCACAGGTATATACTGATACTATGTCGCCTAATGACTTCATTAGTTATGTATGAGGTTTCTAAATCTATCCTATCCAAGTTATTAAATAATTTACGATACTTCAGGATAAAGCCACCCTGAAATCAATTAAATTTATTGACTTTGATACAGTAAAACCAAGCTTTAATGCTCCTTGATGAATTTGCTAACTGCTTTCAACCAGAATATCTCAAGGTCTTTTGTCCCTTTGTTTTCTTCACAAATCCTTCGTTTCATAGTCAAACCCCTTTATACTGCCTAAACTATGTCTAACAATGTAGTTTACATATAGATAAATCAATATTTTGCTAGGTGTACATTGAATTGATATAACTTTCAGACTACTTATAAATAAAACAAAATCTTATATGCTGTGTGTTTTGCATGTATCGCGAAATGAATACAGATTAAAACTGAATAGCTGCTGCCATAATGATATAAGGACTTCATTATATAAGCAGAAACCGTAGAGACATTTATTGAATCTTTTTTGAGTGGAACATAAAATAATACAAAAATGCGATAACCATGCTAGTACATCATCAAATACTTGAACACATTTCTACAAGGGATTATAACGTCACAGTACCCAAATCGGGACAGTACCCAACTCGGGACAGTACCCAAATCGGGAAAGTACCCAACTCGGGACAGTACCCAAATCGGGACACTTGAAGCAAAAAGTCGCAAGACATGTGCATGCTGTGCAAAGAAGTATTTTTAAATTGAAAATATTGATTTAAAGATGTTAATATACCAATAAAACATTATATGAACTTTATTAACTGCCACTTATGGTTACAATCACAGTTTTAGTTCGTAAATAATGACGAAAATGTAACGTTCTTAATTGATGCGCCATGCGACGTTATTGATTTTTCAATTTTTGTGTGTGACTTTTCACAATCCTATTATTTCACAACTTATGGTAGTTGAAAAAAGAAATTCATTCAGAACGAGACTTGACTCTTAAATATTCCAAAGATTTCATCTCCAAGTAAAAGCCAAAACTGGAAGGGGTGTCCCCATTCGGGTACAGCTACACCTGTTTCGCGATTACGTAACCATGACTATATTTCCGGTTCTATTTATAGAACCACGCGCCGGAAATATCAACTTGTCATCAATATGAAAAGATAATGATATCTATTAAGGAAAAGTGAACAAAAATTATTGGGATCGGAACTATGGTATACAATACATCAATATTTCACTTAAAAGTGTCCCGATTAGGGTACTGTGACGTTAATAAATATTCTCATCAATCTACAACGAAGACATTTCCCTCCGTCATTATATGTTGTTATCCCGCCGACAACGTAAATAGTGAAGTAAGTCAACAAGCCACATCATAACAAGCTTCAACTTACAAAACAATGTCATCCAATGATTTAACGTTCACCATTTGGTCAACTGTATTATTGTAAAATTTCTTCTTCATTATCTTTTTTACCATGATATCAACATGTTCTTATGAAATATCGTGGTGACCGATTTGCTTGCATTCATTTTTGAAATCATTCACCAGCCTACCACCAGATTTCGCCGTGTACTTTTTTTCAGCTTTCCCACTTTCCGTTTTTCAAATCTCTTTGTTTCAAATTGAACAATTCTTTTGATATTGTGTGTGTGTTTCTTTTTATAAAATATAACTTCACCTATAAGTTCTCTTAGATAAGAATAATAAAAAGGATAACATGTTCTCATAAAAGAGGACACTTATGCTTTTCAATATAAGGCAAATCCTTACATACTAACATGTTTATACGTCACTTGTCTTACCGTCGAATTCGGCTCTTGTTGCTGATAAAACACAAAGTTCTTCATCTATTCGTCCATCACAATCGTTATCCAGACCGTCGCCCACGTTACTGCTGGATCGTGTGCACAACTGGAGATAAAATAACATCAAAAGTAACAATATTTAATCTAAAAATTGCAAAATATGATAAAAAAAAAAGAGATAAAAATCTCAATCCTGTTAATATCTAATTTAAATATAGTGTAAATAAAGCCCTACACATCGAGGGGATCCTCACACAAGTCAAAAGTAAGTGTAATCTCTCACATCTTGTATAAATCTATCTCTACAATACATTGATTGCATTTGAGTTAAAACTTAATATTTCAGTGACAATAAGTATAGATTCCTTGGAACAATATCCATAAGTAAAGTAAAGCGTCAGCACCTGTCTTCAATGTTGAATATTTATTCATACCCTAAAATGTTCAAACCATTTTGTGTTCATATATAACATGCATTTTCCTCTGATTTTTTTTTTGAATTGCAGTTTTCATATATTTTTTTCTAACAAAACAGGAAATTTTATTTCGTTTAAAAAAAAAAATCCAACACTTTAGCAAATTCTTATGTAGGTTTTAATTACCTTGTATATCTAGTTATTATATTAAACATATGTTACAAGTCAAGTCTGTTTGGTGGTGTCAATATCTAACGTATTACCTTAAGCAGACAACTGTTTTGACACAAAACGCACTGCCATAGAAAAAATGAACAGAACATAATTTGAAAATGTAGGAAATGATACACTCAATAACAAAAAACCCCTATCTTTTAAGTTTTATTTGTCTACGGTTGTTTAATAAGGGGAGTCCTAGAATCAAGAATTACTGGTGTCGCAATTCAGCATTTGAACGCGAACAGAATTTTCAATAGACTTTTGAGAGTATGTTTTTGACTTCCTACAACGAGCTTTGGCTCTTTGGTTGAAAATAATACATTTTGACTCTCCAAAATAAAGGGCATCTGAAATTGCTTAATGACAAGGGTCCACTGATATCCCCGGTGAATTAACTTTGAAATAAAGATTCGAAAAGCTTATCTGTGATATCCGATTAAGTCGAGAGATGACATACTACGATGATGAACATTACTATAGCTGTCTCTGAAATAAAATAGTTCTTAAGGCAAACTTTGTCGTTTTGGGGAATAATTGGGTTCACATATTAACAAAACAGGTATATGTGATGTTTTTATATATAAAAAAACCCACTCATTATTAATTTTGTAAAACAGTGAGTTACTGATACTAATTCAATATATAATTACTTACTATGTTTATTGGAGATAACCGTGCGCCAGCGGCTGTCACGTAAACTTGTTCGGATGTCGTTCCGTACAAGTAGCCCCCGAACGTGACGATAGGAGAGGTATGACGTACGGTGTGAGTTCCGCCAGAGACCATGATGTGGCCTATCACGTATTCCGTTCCATAAACAGATTGATAGTTAGTGGAAGCCGGAAACATAGCCCCATCTATTCTCAATCCGGTTTTTTCTTCTCCATTTACAATGATCATTAACATGTTTTCAAATTGACCATAACTGGAGCTCGGAGTAGTGAAGGTATAGCCGGCGCCATATTGCTCTACGGGTGGAACTGTCATCATGGGGGTGTCTGTGCTCGTCTGACCCGTAGAAAACTGAGCCAGAAGAACAGGCTTATCCGCTTCAATTTTACAATATTCTGGTGAACTTATATCGTACTCAGCTATTTCACCTGCTTTCGATAACGTCAAAGGGACCTCCGATCCGTATCCACACGTTTTGAAGATACTTGTTTTGTTTGTACTGGCAACAACTTTTAACAAATTGCTAGTAGCATGTTCAGGAATTGGAGATGTGATGAAGGTTTTACCCCATGTCTTCACGGCAGGTAATTGTGCAATGATATGTTTGTCGGGTCCTCGGATGTTCACATCAGCAGCAGATCCCTTATTCCCGCTGAACACGGCGATGTTCTTGTCTGCATTGATTTTCGTTCCACTGAGATCTCCTTGACTGGTGAAATGGAAAGTTTCAAATCGGTTCAAATTTAGTTCGATTCTGTCACCAGAGCTGTAAGTTCCTCCTTCGTAGGTCACCGTGTTACGCAGAAGTGCTTCACCCAAACTAATATGAACGACAGTTGATTCGTTCACACCTACCAACATTACCTGGCTTTGCGTTAGTTCTGATTCTTTTGTAATGACAAAGTAATTCGTACCGAGCACGTCCGTTGGCAGAGCAACAAAGAAATCACGAGATTCTCTCACAGAATCTAATCCGAAAACTGAGATTTCGTCGTTAGCCGTCACTAGTATGCCTTTTGCATCCTTCTGTGTTTCCTTCATACGTATATTCGCTGATATTGTTATTTCCTTGGTGACACCAGCGGTTACATTGAAAGAAGTCTCGCTAATAGATACCAATTGGAACATTGGTGCCGTGACCAGGACATTAACGGTTTTAGTTTTTACAGTTGTTATGTAAAGCAGAACATCTCGGTCAGCATCTATCATGTCGGTGAATCCCAGAAGGAACTCGGTGCCAGCATTGTCCGGTGCAGCTGCGAATATAGTTAACAACTGGATGTATTCTAATAATGATTACGAAATGTAAACTTGAGAAGCATTTCTTGGACCGTTATTAAAGCTAATATGTGATTTTGTTGTATTTTTCATTTAAAATTTAATAAACATAGTGATCTTTGCTTCATTATTCATCAAAAATATATTTATAAATCACAACCGTTATAAACAAAACACGGAATCACAATGAGTATTGTTATATTTGGTGTGAAGTTTATCATATTTTCTGCCAATATTTACATCATTTTTATGGACCGCGTTTACCTATTCAAAAAGGATATAGGTCCACCTAGTACGAAAACAATTACCATGAAACATCCTGAACTTATTTTCATAATTTAAGAATGAAAACACTTATTTTCGGCGCCGCTTTCTAGTATACATTGTTTTTCAGAAGATATTTCTCGTATGACGAGAAATTAAGCAGAAATTGAATCACCGACAGCACAGTGAAATCCTGTTTAATAAAAAAAAAGATATCAGTACTAATTAATTTAATATCCCCGGACCCTTCTGGGAGACTTCATCGAAGAAGTGTCCGGTGGTCAGGAATGCTATTTGAACGAATAGGTTTTTTAACATTACTGCTAAGATTACTTTAAAAGTATAAATTTAAAGAATGGTCTTGCCATCATTGTGACACGTGCTAAAATAATGCTATACTTGTTCTATGCATTGAAGGACAATTAAAAGATTCACCAAAATTGCAATATATACATGTAGTCACAAACATTCATATCAATTTTCTACATTGAGACTAGGTTTCCATATCTGATTTACATATGTTTTTATTATTCATATTCTCTTCGTTTCATTAACCGCACAAGTTAATCTACACACATTGTCAAATAAACATTTTTGGGATAGAAATTCAAATAATCTTTTCAATGGAGTCCGTTTATTCCAGTGCAACACAACGCATGTATACAGTGACTATATCATATTAAGAGATATTCGGATTCGCTTATGAAATTATAGTGGTTAAGTTATGTAACATTTTTAGTAACGTCAGTGATGGTTTGTCATAAGGAAAATAACTCACCTGTCTGATGACTTGATGTATGGAACATGGCATAAAGTAGGATCACCCACAGACGAGTCATGTTGCCTTTGAAGTGTCGACTCTATTCAAATCGACCTTACTATAATCACCGACATATTACTGCGACGCTTATCCATGATATCCATAAAAGTGGCGGACAGAATCCTAATTAATTATTCACGAGAATCATGACCAGGCTATCGCCATAATCCAATGGTTGCTAGTCCCATTAGTGTAATGATGCGTTAAGTCAGCTTTTCAAACTCAAATTTAGAAAAACGGGGTTTACCTGAAGAATCCCATTTTAAATCCAAGAAAAATAGGTCCAATTTAAGGAGATGGGTTAATTAGGACGATAGTAGGGGATCCGGAGGGTACCAAAAACCGGAACACTTCATTATATCTGTCTGTTTGTGAAATGAGACCATTTAATATATTTTTCTCGTTTTATATAAGTTTTGAATTTTCTGATATACCCTATTCTTTGGTTTATTAAGATGTTCGCTTTATTACTTTGTGTTGGTTATTGTTCATTATTAGTCTCAGTCAACCAGACGCTTGATCACTTAATTAGCGTAGCTTGCGCAGACAACAAGAGTCTGGTTGAACGAGACTAATATGTTATACGCCATAATAGGACTGAGGTCAGAATTAAATGCTTCCGGGTTCAGTACCCGGGTTCAGTACCCACGAATGAAGTCCCTTAGAAATATAGGTACTTTAGTAAAAACTATACTATGCCTCTTAGAACTTGGTGTTTGTGTAAAAGTTTGATGTTAAAATACTGTGGAGATATCAATCTAACAATTTCTGTGTCAAATTTTTATATTGTGCATTAATTTTTTGTGCAGGGTGCTATGTGAAAAGGCCTGTGTTTACCTCTACCCCTGTCCCGGAAGTTTATTTTTGACATTGGTGACACATGCAGACGATTATCTCAAGAAAAAGGCCAAAATGCAATGTTGAAATTTTGATATTTTACTCCCAAGATGTTGCCCAGGTTAGATGGAAAGTTGGCTATCGGATATTGGGAATTTGTTATAAAATTAAATGTTACAATGAAACATATAGTAAATTAATTGTGGTCTTAGTCCATGTTGAAATTTATCAACAAGAGTTAACGAGCAACTTAAACGGAAAAAGCAGACGAAACTTGCTCTTGTTGGTTGACACTTAATTCATTTTAATTTTAACTAGAAACCATTCACTTGTATTGCAAAATAAAATGCTGGGTCATATACATTTGAAAAGTGTTCCGTTCCTTTTTGGTTTCCTGTCGCTACATGTGTCCGGAACAGAGGTAACAGTTTTAAATTCAGCCTTTAGCTTGACAACAAGGAATGCGACTGGGAGATGTACCAATAGCCTGCTGTCTGTAATGGCACCCGTGTACTTTTATGTAGCCAATACATATATGTAAGTGGGAAACAACTACTCATGGTGTCCTGACTTGATAACCAAATAATTTGATAACTGATCATTGACTGGTTAATTCTAGAATCTTTAAATTGTCCAAAAGTTATCAGTAGTACTATCAGCATTGTGAAGGTCAAACTATTTTTCGTGAAGACAGGTTGCATTCGTTTTTCTTGTATTTTTTTCTTGTGGTATATGGTATTTAATTATCTCTGCAAAAAACACAACATCGGCGCTTTATCATTTACAGACGATATGAAGATAAAAATCAGGATTACTTCCCTTGTATTGAGCGAGAAACAGAGTGAAAGCGAAAAATAGAGTGAAGAAACGGCGGTGTCATGTATAGTGAAAACCAAGGTTCTAGGATTCCGATTATTGGCATATAGTGCATTCAGTAATGAAAATCGATTCTTTACAGAAATGAAGAGTTAAGTTATTGGTGGGTGCAGATGATGGATCTATAATTCAGTTTTTAGAAATCTAGTTCAGACTAAATAAATACTTTTGTAAAATTATATTTGAATCAAAGTCACGTTCTGCGTCTTTTGCAAGGAAATATATAACGATTGAAAATATTTTAACCAAAAACTGAGTAGGAGCATGTGGGCAAATCCAGATTGTTATGGCAACAATAGAAGACAAGATACTGTTATATGAGTGTGTCTATTAGATGTTTTATTTGCTGTAAATACTGTTAACATNCCCCCCCAAAAAAAAAACCCGAAAAAAACATTTATACTCCAGATTCTAATGGTAAGGTTTTTCCCCTGGTCTAATCGAAAATCATGAATACACTTTTTACTGTTGCTTGCAGTCTTTTTGTTTGATCAGGCCTTAATTTACAACCAAAACTAACATACAGCATTGGTTTTCACACGCAAACTCTGGCATGCTATCTGTATATATAGTTGGTCCTGTTTTTCACTGATATACATGTACCTCCCGTATGAGTATTAACTACTGGGATATGCCTCGATGTTATGATTTACCGGTCAAACGCTAGAAAGCACGTTACCATAACATCATAGTAATACGTCATTGTGGAATTATAAAAAAACGACAAAACGTCGACCTTTTTTGTAGCTTTATTCTACATGTTCACGTTAATATATCCACAGTGTTTTACATCAGACAGTTGAACTTATGTATCAAATGAAACCGTATTAGTTCGAACATTTTTGTCTCCTTAATAACATCCAGAAAACAAGGTATGTAATATATATTGATAATACGTTAAACGGAAATTAAAGATTGAATGTAAGAGTCCGGACAGCACACCATCCGGAATTTCCAGGTCAGAATAACGAAATAACATTTTAATGGGTGTTATAGAGCACGATTAGGAAATACACAATGATTAAGTTCACAGTTCTATGTTTATATATCATGAACTAAAATATTAATTTTCCAGAATGACAACAATTTTCACAGGATCTATTTTCTCAATAAAATATTTTAACGAGAGAACAACGTAATATATACATTGTAATAGGGTTGTCTATTTTACAACATTATGGAAAAATAGAATTGCATTTTATGAGATTTGAAACAGCACAATATGAATATATTAAAAACATATTTTCGTTTTTGTTTTATCCAATGGACTGAGACGTTCATATTACTGGTATTATTTCTGACCAATATGACGTCCGGATCAGTAAGGACTCCACGTGAATATTTTGTACATTTACACAGATTTTGTACATTGCTTAATTTGCTTATCAATTATATTTATCATTGTACAGTAAAAAACGTTGACAGTTGCACGTAGGCCGTCCATAAGGTCCCGGTAAGACGTACAGAACGAGTACAAACGTATGAGAACAACGATGGACGAGTAAGTATAAGGCACCAGATCACCGGCGGATGATGACGTCACGTTTATTAACAGTCTTAGAGCAGGGGTTGCTGGATCAACTTTAATAACACCCAGGCAGCTAAAGGTATCGTAAGTAAACCTGAAAATAGATCAACTCACATTAATAAACCAAAACAAACGATTACTGTTAACATGAAAATAATTATAAATAATGATTAGTGCCCCTTAAAACTTAACTCATTAATCTATGTACTCACTTACACCTTGTCTTTCACGCTCATCTTACCATACTAACCAAGTAGTTTTTCCAACTCACATTTATGTATTTTCTACCCATGTACCTTTATCAGTCAGGTTCCACTATGGACAGGTATGAAGTGATTACAACATATGTACTCGCATCCAATTTCATCTAAGAAAAAACGTACACCCTCCACTATATGATCAATTCTATACTAACCTTGACCCATGTACTCACTACTACTCTTACCCATGAATTGCCTAACACTCATGCTCATGCATTCACTGTCTTTCACGTCAATTAACACTCACACCAATATACTCAATTAACACTCCCACCAATATACTCAATTAACAATCACACCAATATACTAAATTAACACTCACACCAATATACTCAATTAACACTGACACCAATATACTCAATTAACACTGACACCAATATACTCAATTAACACTCACACCAATATACTCAATTAACACTCACACCAATATACTCAATTAACACTCACACCAATATACTCAATTAACACTCACACCAATATACTCAATTAA